>NC_089199.1:24760513-25000513 GCF_963930695.1 Labrus bergylta
ACAAAGCAGCTACACGACCAATCAGCAACTTTTATCTTCTCCTCACAGCCTGGTCCGCACGTTTCTCAAACTATGTGTGTGTGTGTGTGTGTGTGTGTGTGTGTGTGTGTTTCCCTGCAGTGGACACGGAGGGGAGGAAGCTGAAGGGGGGCATCCAGAGGAGCACAGAGACCGGTCTGGCCGTGGAGATGCCGAGTCGGACGGTCCGACAGGCGAGTCACGAGTCGATAGAGGACAGCATGAACAGCTACGGCTCCGAGGGGAAGTGAGTAACTCCTTCTGCAACATGAAAACACGACGCCTTTATCCATATATGTCACTGTTCATCAAATGCAAAGTTTAATCACACATGTACAATAAGCTGCAAAATAAACCTCACACTGGTGGTTTGCATCGAGCTCCACTCTCTTTGGACAGACCTCCTTCATCCCTTAGCTCCTCCCACCTCCCCTTACTCCACTCTTCCCCCGCCCCTCTCTTCCTGTTTCATCAGCGATTGTCTGCGAGTCACGCCTCACACTGCGCTGATCGCCCTATCGTACAAAGAGGCGCCGCCCTCGGCTGAGTAGCTCCAAGAACGCCTGAGTGCATCCGGGGTGAAACATCAGCTGGGAGCGTCTGTGGAGCGGGGCGACCAAATAAAATAAGTGGGAAACATGTATTCCAGTTCTCGCCGTTGATTTGCTGCTAGACGAGAAGGAGGAAACATGACACAGAAACCGTTGGTAAAGCCTCCTGTCTTGAGCTGAAAAGTCAAACAGTTTCTAACTTTGTGCGCGCCCAAAATACGCTTGAAAACCACGTTGCTTAGCAGCAGAGAAGAGCGCCAAGCGAGCGCGCCGCACCAGAGGGACACAGCGTTTCTGCTGTCGACGCGTCTCTGTGTGGGCCCTTAAAGGTTATGTAATGGTTATGGTTTTCATATGAGATGTTCAGATGAGTTTAAACAGGATGATGGATACAAACTGTCTCCTGCTTTAGCGTGCGTTTTATACACGCCTGCACACGTTATGTAATGACATCATCCCGAATATACAGCAGGACGACACACAGGACAGGAGCATTAGCTTTCAATCTGAAAATGAAAGACATCAATTTAAACAAGATTATGCAAAAGAAAATCTCCCGTGGTTTCGGGTTAAAAAACAATTCCCGTCCAACTCGGGAGGTTTTTTTTTTTACTGGGAAAGTTCCTCCCAAGCTTTTTGTGTTTCCATTTAATTTTCCTCCTTAAGCGCCGGTGTGTTTCTGTAATCCTTCAAAGAGAAAGTCTGCAGGGATGAACTCACACAGAGAGAGGGGGGAGAGGGAGAGGTGGGGGGAGAGAGGGAGGGAGAGAGAGAGGGGGAGAGAGGGGGGGGGGGAGAGGGAGAGAGAGAGGGAGAGAGGTGAGGGAGAGAGAGAGAGAGGTGAGGGAGAGAGAGAGGGGGAGAGAGAGAGGGAGAGAGGGAGGGGGGGAGAGGGAGAGAGAGAGAGAGAGGTGGGGGGGAGGGAGCGATAGAGAGAGAGGTGGGGGGAGAGAGAGAGGGAGAGAGGTGGGGGAGAGAGAGGTGGGGGAGAGAGGGAGAGAGAGGGGGGAGAGAGAGAGAGAGGGAGCGAGGGAGGGGGGAGGGGGGGGAGAGAGAGAGAGGGAGAGAGGTTGGGGGAGAGAGAGAGGGAGAGAGAGAGAGAGTAAACAGTAAAGCCCAGTGGAAAAGCACCTCTGACATCAGCAATATGAGTGTAGTACTACTGTACACACGCACACACGCACACACACATGCAGATCAGTGCCAACCTGGCTACCAGCTTGAATTCCTGCAGTTACATAACAAAGACGGACAGACATACTGACTGCTGACTGGGGGGGGGGGGGACATGGAGCGACTCTCAGAGGATGATTGCATCATGGAGCAGCATATTAATACATATTTTGAAATGTGTAGATACTCTGAACCGCTGTGGCGCTCGTATCCCAAATGAGAGCGTGTTGAAAGTGTCTGCGATACACGTCTATAAAGCGGTTAAACGAGCAGGTCAGGTGTGTGCGAACACACGACGACACTGACTCTCTGGTTACCTTTCTTCTCTTGGTGCAGGCATTAAATATGAAACATCAAACTGTTAACTCGTAAAGTAAAGCTCTTTTGAGAGGCAGTAGTGCAGCGGGGGAGGCGTGCTGAGATGCTGAGGGAATACACATGATAATAAATTATGTAACCGATGGTATTTAACGATCGTCTCATGTAAATGTCACAACGAGGCGTTCGTCACACTCGGGTTCATCATCAGAATCTTAATGGACATGAAGTGTTGGGCGGGCCGAGAGCTTCATTTTGTGTCTTGGAGATGGAGTCAGTAAAAATGTTTGTAAACATTCAAACTGGGCCCCTCCTCCTGGGCTCATCTCCCCCAGAAGCTCCGCCCCCTGCAGGATGTAGTGTGCATGTTTACTGCTTGTACCTACACTTCAAGCTAAGGCACGCTGGCACAAGCTAACCGCCTGGTGTTTGTCACCTGCCTGTCCAACAGGAAGCAGACCAACTCCACGTCCACGAGTAAAAGACAACACAAGGTTCACCCTCGTTTTAGAACGATCTTTATCCGCTTGGTGTTTCTCCTCACTCTGATTATATTTTCTCTTCTTTGCTGCTACGTCCACGTCCGTCATATTCATCGCTTTGAATCTCGTCCAATCACTGAATTGTATCCACTCCTAAACTCACCTGCTGCGCTGTCATTGGCTGAAGGAAACACACCAGTTCGCTACCCAGAAATATCCCGAGTCAACCAGAACAAAGCAGAACAGTAAAATCCAGTCAGAGGACAGAGTCTCTGCAGACACAGTCACCACCACACATGTATGGAGGCCCAGAAGGGACAATGGAGCAGCTTCAGAAGCAGAAGTCTGTATTTTATTTTGAAGGAACAAGCCGCTGACTCTGTCTTTACTTTAGGAGAAGTCTGTATTTTATTTTGAAGGAACAAGCCGCTGACTTTGTCTTTACTTAAGGAGAAGTCTGTATTTTATTTTGAAGGAACAAGCCGCTGACTCTGTCTTTACTTAAGGAGAAGTCTGTATTTTATTTTGAAGGAACAAGCCGCTGACTCTGTCTTTACTTTAGGAGAAGTCTGTATTTTATTTTGAAGGAGAAAGCTGTGCTGAGCTCCAGACTACTGACCTCGACAGAGGTCTGTGCTGATTGAGAGCCGCTCAGGTTTGTGTTTTTCTCTCTCTTCAAACTGACCTCGATGCTTCGTAACACCTCGAGTAAGGTCAGAGAACAGGAAGTGAGAAGCATCCTTCATGAAATAATTTGATGGGGACACTCAAGGCTCGAGCGCCGATACTGGAACGCTCATTATGTTTGTCATTGAGAGGCCGAATCTTACTAACTCACACACTGCACCCAGTGATTACATTCAACACTCACCCTGTCACACTTTTAAATCCTGAACTTTGTGTTTGTCCAAGGGGAGTCTGAGCGGTGTGTCCTTAATGGAAGGAGAGATGTGAGGTAGGAGCCTCTTGATGAACCTCTTGTTCAGAGGTTTGAGTCCGAGTATTTCCTCTCAGAGAGCGGAGTCATTGGAGGCAGAAGCACAGCGCCCTCCGTTCTGTCCGTGTTTCCATCAGCTGTTTGGCTCGCCGTGTTGATTGAAAAAGCTCTGCGCTCGAGTACGCTCCACCATGAATAAGCACTTTGTTAGCTAACACCATCCAATCACACTTATGAGCTTATTGATTTATGTTTGGGGCAATTCAGGATCTGGCAAGTGTGTGTGTGTGTGTGTGTGTGTGTGTGTGTGTGTGTGTGTGTGTGTGTGTGTGTGTGTGTGTGTGTGTGTGTGTGTGTGTGTGTGCTGAGGATAGTGATGCAGGGCTAACTGGGGATGGTTTGAGGTGTTTGTGTGTTCGTGTAAGGGATATCAGGATTCGGCATCGGGCTTTGTCCTCTTGGTTCAGTTTATGTAACTGGAGTCTGATACGGGATGAGCACCGACTTCATGTCAAAGTTGCTCGCTTTACAAAAAAAAAAAAAAAAAAATCCACCATGTTCTTCTTCTGTTCATATTTGACATTCAAAGCTAAGGGAGGGAATTTATTTCAGGTTTTGGTTAAATGTCCTGTCATTGCAAGCAAACTATAAATCAAGCTCGGGCAGGGACACGTCGACCTGTTCGCACTCTGCCTGCTGAACTTATTGCACAAGAGAAGAGTTTTCTTTTCCAGGAGCCAAAGCCAATCAGTTACATAAGACCACCAGAGGAGGGACGTAGTTTGAAGAACGTTAATCGCTTTTCAAGTCTTCTCAATGCAGGTCAGACCTCTATATTCACACACTGATGGTAGAGGCCGCTGTGTAAAGAGTCCATCAGTATTAACTCATCCATTCACACACCGCTGAGGAAGCAGTGGGAGCAACTTGGGGTTAAGTGTCTCGCCCAAGGACACAGCGGACATGTTGCTGCATGAGCTGGGGATCGAACTACCGCCCAAATTTTTTTTTTTTTAAACTCACTCTGTGTCATTAAATGGGGACTGACTTATCCAGTATCTATATCGCTTTTCCCGTTCAGGGTCGCAAATCTTGGAGTTTATCCCAGCTGTCATTGGGCGAGAGGCGGGGTTACAACCTGGACTGTTCACCAGCCAATCACAGGGCTGACATATAGAGACAGACAACCAGACACGCTCACATTCACACCTACAGACAATTTAGAGTCTCCAGTTAACCTAACGAGCATGTCTTTGGACTGTGGGAGGAAGCCGAAGTACATGGAGGGAACCCACACATTCACAGGGAGAACATGCAGACTCCACACAGAGAGACTCCTGTCAGACGGGGATTCAAACAGGAACCTCCTCACTGTGAGGGGACAGGACTAACCACTGCAGCACCGTGCAGCCCTTCTGAAGCAGCTCAGGCTAAAAGCTTTCAAAGTCAAGCTCTTCAGCCGTGTCTGAAAGAAGGTTGTGAAACTTTTAAATAAGTTAGTGCATACTTTAAGGTGCAACTTTGCCAATATATAATTTGTCAAGAGAAACATTAAAGTTGGAAACTCAAGCCTGTCTCTTTAAGACGGCTGTGCAGTAGTCGGAGATCTTACATAAATAAAATATTCATGCGTAAATCAGTTCCCCAGGTGGGCAACCCCAGATCATCTCAAATTGTTTCTGCAGCCTTTCCACTGTGTCCTCCGCCTGCAGCGCGTCGTTTACATCGAGTGAGCGAGCTTCACATTTCTGTGAATCCGTCCTGTAATCCCCCAGATGTGCCTCATACACGGGCGATATTATAATCTAAAGCTTGGGATTTTATCACCCAGTAATACCCACTCTGCTAATGTTGCTGACTTAATGCATGTCAGCGCTGTTTACTCACACTCACACACTCACACACACACACTCACACACACACACACAAAGAGTATTTAACCCTCTTCTCTTATTTTATTACCTTTATTAATGGATCCTGTTAATCTGGTTAAATTAAAGTACCAGTCGTGTAGTGAGTGAAATGATAAAGTGGGCTTACTATATGATCAGACATTAAGGAAACATGCTATGTTGAAGTGGTGGCTTCTCTGACAACAATGCAGCAGCCAGTATGTCCTCCTTCTAACTTTAGATTCTGGTCCTGAATGCTCTGGATTTGTTTGGACCAGAGAAGGTAGGCGGTTTTAAAGCACCCCCACACGGCCGTTTTGGACGCCCCTCGGTTTGCCAGATGTGAGAGCAGTTATCAGGTCAAACCAACAGGTGTTCCAGGGATGGAAGCGGGCAAGAGAACTGGTTCAGATAGAAGTGATTGTACCCGACCTAAAAAGCCTCTGCATGTTTCTAATAAGCTCCACGAGCAGAAACGTGCTCAAACTAGGATCAATATTGGAGATGCTTTTGAAAAATGGAGAGAGGTTAGAACGCAGAAAGGTTTACAGACCGATGCAGAGCTGGCTAAACACTGAAGCTTCAGAGTCCACCACATGGCAACCTGCGTGAACATCAACGCCAGAGAGGAGGGGGCGGGGGGAGACAGCTCTCTACAATGTTTAGAATTTAGACTGCAGTACCTATTTTAAACACTAGGGGTCAGAGTTACATACTGCTCCTTTAATTAGTGCAGCACATACATGAGAACATTCACATGAATAGAAACCTTTAATACAAAAATGCAATCATGTACTGTGTCAGAATCCAACCTGAACATAAAAACAGCAGAAAGGAAGGAGACATCAGGTGACAGATTTGCAAGAGTGTCTAATCTCAGCTAAGTGACTTTGTGTGTTAATCACTGTGGAGGGACACACCTGGTAAATTATTTTGTAAGGATGTAATTGTGTTGAGACTCCTGATTGTAAAATGATTAGTGAATTTCGTCCCATGTGCCTTTGTGTTTCCTCTTTGTTGGAACAATCTCATAAATATTTTGTCGCTTTCTTCCCTTCGTTTAAACGACAAAAAACAAAGCTGTAATTTAGGTCACAGTGAAGGACGCTTTGGTTTCAAATAGACAACAGCCGTTTCCTTAAATGTGCAGCCCAAAGTAGGACACTCGCTTAAAGAGCACGGGACCGTGAACGAGAATTAATTATGAAAAGCAGTGAAGATGAAGTATGAGGCAGTGTAGGTTGAGAGATGTAGGGGGATTGAGAAGTCTTGTAAAATGATTGGGGGTTTCAGTAGACCTGGTCCAGGATGTTAGCATGGAGGTGAGAACAACAGGCTGCTAGGCGAGGTGGTGGACTGCACACTTCAGCTGTTTTCACACATGCACTCCCGGTCTCCCCTACTCCTGCAACATGTTGAAAAGTTCACGTTCAGAGAAATACTTATGCACATCAGCATCATGACATGTCGGGCTGGATTTGTCCTCTGATGGAGCGCACACACACACACACACACACACACACACACACACACACAGTCGTAGTACACCTGGCTCTCAGCCATCAAAGCACTCTGAGCTGATTTCTTTACGAACACACACAAACACAGAAAATAAAGTCAGAGGGTTCAAACTGTAAATCCAACGCTCTGATTTTACCTTCAGGTACACCTTCTGAATTTTTGTTGGTGTCTCTGCAGACTCTTTCCGGTCCCGGACTCGTTCTTTGGTGAATTAAGAGCCGTCTGCATGGTCGTGTTTAACCGCCCTTCTCTTTGTGTGTGTCTCTCTCTCTCTCTCTGTCTCTCTCTCTGTCTCTCTCTCTGTCTCTCTCTCTCTCGCTCTCTCTCGCTCTCTCTCGCTCTGCAGTCTGAACTACAGCGGCATGTGTTTGGCATCGGACGCACAGTTCAGCGACTTCCTGGACGGGATGGGACCCGCTCAGTTTGTTGGGCGACAGACGCTGGCGACGACATCCATGGGTAAGAGAAGTCATGGGTATTATTACAAACGGCCTCTCCTCTGATCAGTCTGTTAACAACGCCTCCCTCGACCTCTCTGGGAGGGACGGTGAAGCAGCAGTACCACGATTCACTTGGATGTAGTGTCTTGATATTGCACAGTCCATGTTGGGATGGCCAATGGTTGCTTCACACTAAAAGGATCCAAATGCAGACTCCAAGCACACAAATCAGGTTTATGGACTGTCCGGGTTCAAGCAAACAAATCCAGAGGGGTCGACAAAGGCGGGAAAAATCAGACATGAGGAGCAGGATCTGAAAATCAGAGATAAGGGTGATTAACAAAATAAAACAGGAAGTGATAAAAAATGACCATAGAACATCACAAAGACCATCACCACCACCACGGTCTTTGTCCGACCCATATAGACCATCACCACCACCATGGTCTTTGTCTGTCCCACATAGTCCATCACCACCACCATGGTCTTTGTCCGACCCATATAGACCATCACCACCATGGTCTTTGTCTGTCCCACATAGTCCATCACCACCACCATGGTCTTTGTCCGACCCACATAGTCCATCACCGCCACCATGGTCTTTGTCCGACCCACATAGTCCATCACCGCCACCATGGTCTTTGTCTGTCCCACATAGTCCATCACCACCACCATGGTCTTTGTCTGTCCCACATAGTCCATCACCGCCACCATGGTCTTTGTCTGTCCCACATAGTCCATCACCACCACCATGGTCTTTGTCCGACCCACATAGTCCATCACCACCACCATGGTCTTTGTCCGACCCACATAGTCCATCACCACCACCATGGTCTTTGTCCGACCCACATAGACCATCACCACCACCATGGTCTTTGTCTGTCCCACATAGACCATCACCACCATGGTCTATATCTGACCCTGTATGTCGTCATAAATCTGCTGAGATCATTTCACGCTGTCATAAGAAAAAGTTCCAGTTTTATCAATTTTGACCCCACTGCAGAGTTTCCGTCCCCTGCACGTACCCCCTTACAGGCTGTAGATAAACCTGATATATCATACCCAGCCCGTCCTCCAGTGATCTACTGTAAGTGGGTCAGTTTCCTCACTGGCACCGTGGCGCCGTCCTTGGCTGGACTACAGTGACTCCGAAGCTGCAGTCCAGTCCAACATTACATAACATCAGAGGACTCAGAATAACTTTGGCCGGTGTCTGCTCTTTGTCACTTTCAAAGGTTTGTCATTTCAGGGACATATGACTGACTCTCAGTGAGCGGAGTGCAGAAAAAACTTTCATATGATCACAAAATGATCTGATTTTAAAAGCTTGAGTGCACCTCTTGACCTCTGAGACCTAGTCCACCCGTAGTTTTCACCTTTAGTTTTTCAAAGGTCAGAACTCACCTTTAGTAAAACTCCTTCCAGGGTGAAGATTTTCAGAAACTCCATTTAAGATGTGTACGTGTACAGAAGTGCTTCTTGTCAGCAGGCAAAGGCAGGCAACTGTTTGGGGCCCCCAGGCCATTAGGGGGGCCCCTGAAGGCTGATCAAAGCAGTGACTCAAAATGTACAAATGTTGCAATGACAGTAGGAAACCTCCCTCCCTAAGGGGACCTCATCTGACAGCGATCATCCTCGTTGCTCTGCTAAGTGTCCCATGCATTATTCCTGTGAAAACCAAAGTTTGTTGGGGCGCCGGTAGCCTAGTGGTTAGTGTGTGTGCCACATGTACAGAGGGTATAGTCCACTTCATTCGAGGTCCTTGGGGGGCTGGAGCCGATCCCAGCTGTCATTGAGCGAGAGGCGGGGTTACACCCTGGACGGGTCACCAGCCAATCACAGGGTTGACATATAGAGACAGACAACCAGTCACACTCACATTCACACCTAGAGTCAGCAGTTAACCTACCGAGCATGTCTTTGGACTGTGGGAGGAAGCCGGAGTACCCGGAGAGAACCCACACATGCACAGGGAGAACATGCAAACTCCACACAGAGAGACTCCTGTCAGACGGGGAATCAAACCAGGAACCTCCACACTGTGAGGGGACAGCGTTAACCACTTCACCACCATGCAGCCTGATGCCTTGAAGTCATAAACTCATAAAGAATAATATAAATACTAAAATGTTCATGCTGTTGAGGCACCTTCTCTCTGTAAATATACCAAAAAGTTTAAAGATATTTTGTATATTTTCTTTACTCTTTTTTCAAACTGTCTAATAATGATGTTTCTGAAGTTTCTAACACACACCTGTGTTTTCCCCCCGTCCAGGTGACATAGAGATCGGCTTGTCGGAGAGGAATGGGGGTCTGGAGGTGGAGGTCGTCCAGGCCAGAGGACTCACCATGAAGCCAGGTTCAAAGGGACCTCCAGGTGAGTCCACACCCCTCCGTCCACTCAGGAGCCAAAACAATCAAACCTGCTCTTCTTGTTTGTTTGAAGCTGAAGTTTTGATGTCTTGATTCAAATCAAAAACAACCTGCAGTGGTCGTTTTATTTCCTCCACAAACATCTTCAGAGTCCTTGGAGAGATAAAAAATGCATGAATGAAGAGGAGGAAGTGGCCTTTTATATTGCACAGGGAGCTAACAGACGGTGAGAGGAGGAGATAAATTAGTAAAATCTAAATAATGCTGCAGTGAAAACATGCCGCACCATGCTCTGATTTCAAACAGAGCTGCACAAAATCAGTGCAGGATAAATAGTCCAGGGTTTCTGAAACTCTGCGTTTCAGAGTAATGATGAGTTCATGGGAAGCAGAAAAAAATCTCAGAATGTTTTTAATAACTTACAAATATAGTGGTTTTTCTGGGTCACCCTTTGTCAACTGATTGGTTTGGCGCCCTGTGGACTGAGTCTGACATCAGCTCCATGGATCAATAGTGGTTTTTGGAACAAACAGTTCTGGGATCTCCCCAAGTGGAAACGTCCATCGGGGAGCTCCCCAGGGAAACACACGCTGTCAGAGAGGCTGTTTATATTTCCACCACTGATTGAAACACTCAAACGTGACAACGGAGTGTGTGTGTGTGTGTGTGTGTGTGTGTGTGTGTGTGTGTGTGTGTGTGTGTGTGTGTGTGTTTGTGTGTGTGTGTTTTGTAGGTTTCATCAAAAATAATTTCATTTCTTCAGTTGTTATTTTGCCTTTTTTATGCTCGATACTTTATTAGAAATTGTATTAATCCTTTGCAGAAAAGGTCACCATTACAGCAGCTGCCATTAAATTCAGGACACGTTAAAACACTGACAAAGGACATTTAGGCACCTTTAGATTCTGGTCCTGAATGCTCTGGATTTGTTTGGACCAGAGAAGGTAGGCGGTTTTAAGGCGACCCCCACACGGCCGTTTTGGACGCCCCTCAGTTTGCCAGATATGAGACCAGTTATCAGGTCAAACCAACAGGTGTTGCAGCGATAGAAGCGGGCAAGAGAAGTGGTTCAGATAGAAGTGATTGTACCCGACCTAAAAAGCCTCTGCATGTTTCTAATAAGCTCCACGAGCAGAAACGTGCTCAAACTAGGATCAATATTGGAGATGCTTTTGAAAAAAGGTTAGAACGCAGAAAGGTTTACAGACCGATGCAGAGCTGGCTAAACACTGAAGCTTCAGAGTCCACCACATGGCAACCTGTGTAAGCATCGACTATAAGGGGGTGGGGGGGGATACAATCACTACCCATTTTAAACACTAGGGGTCAGAGTTACATACTGATCATTTAAAAAGAACCCACTGATTGAGGCAGCAACTCCTTTGTTTTGCAGGTTAAAATTACCAGTTTTGCGGTACCGGTGGCCTTGTGGTTATAGCCTATGTGCTCATAGCAGGCAGCCTGACATGTGGCTTCTTTATCCTATGCCATTGCCCACTCTTTCTCTTTTTCTCTCTTAGATTTCAGACTCTATCCACTGTCCTGTCTTTCTAATGAAGGCAAAAAAAAGTCCCAAAATAAATCAGGGTTTTTTCAAGAGATTTGTGACTCCATAGAAATCAATGTATTGAATTTAAATGTCTTTCTCATTATCAAAACGTCTTTATATGTAGAGAAACTAGGCTTTTATCTAATTTATCAAAACAAAAACTTTAATTGGATTCATTGATCCCGAGAAGGATTTAGTTTAGAGGCAGTTGACGGAGAGGAAGAGACCTGCTGAGGATCTTAAAAACTGTAGACTCCAGAATATATAAAAAATCAGCTGTTGTATTCCTCTGCCCGTTATTCTTCATGTGATGAAGGCGAACACCGCTGCATTGATTTGAACTGCAGGAAACAAAGCAGACCTGGCATGTGGTGTTGTAAGTTGGATTGTGTAACCACAAACTCTGAGCTCTCAGAGTTCTCCTCGGCGGTTGCATAACGTTAAATCAGCCATTGATCCTAATTGCATGAGAACAAATACGAGGAAAAACTGAAACTCTAAACCAGATAAATGTGAGGATGACCACATGAGCAAAGTATGGAGGGAAGGTTTACATCAGAGACTACCGTAAAACCTCTAATAGAAGCTAATCCCAATATACAGCCTGTCGCCTTTATTGATCTCACTTAATGCCCTGACACTTTGAGAGCCATCTTGCAGAGTTTCTCTTAACTTTTGTTTCCGTCTTCTGTGGTTGCAGCGGCATACATCAAAGTTTACCTCCTGGAGAACGGCATCTGCGTGGCCAAGAAGAAGACCAAGTCGGTGAGGAAGTCTCTGGACCCTCTCTACAACCAGGTCCTGGTCTTCTCTGAGAGCCCTCAGGGGAAAGTGGTGCAGGTGAGCCGGCTCATCAGACAGCAGTAGTACTTGACCCCTTTGTTGGCACCCTGATTGGCAGCTAGAGAGAAGATGTGTTTTCATAATTTAAAAAGTGACAGAGAGGAACCATTGGATGGTACCATGCACTTTGTGTTGGACAAACTCTTACTACGCGTGTTAACAATGTGTGATAAGAGTTCTGATGTGAACTGAATTTAGCTTTTCACTGAGAATAGGATCGTCAACAAAAAGAGTCCTGATGCACATATTTGCAGCAGGTGAACACTCTTCAAGTCAGGGTTGGTAATTTTCTCCAGATCCACTTTTTAAGATATTGGTTGAAATTGTCTTTAGCTCCTGACAGAACTTAATAACTCATGTTCTCTGAAAAAGGAACAAAGAAAATCTGTCATCTGTAGCTGTAGTTGTATGTCTGTAAAAACTTAAATCAATGTCTGCCACGAGGTACCAATCCGATGAACCAATCAGACGCCTCCCTGTCTCCCTGCTCGCTCTCTACCTCTTGCGTGCTCTAGCCTACACTCAAAGCGCGTCACCGATGACGGAGTTTATACTGTGAGTTTACTTACCGCTGAATGAGACATGAGACGACGTAGTTTCTACACAATGTAAGAGATGAGCTGAGGTCCACTTCTGCAGCAACGGCGCTCGTTCAGGTAAGTGAGGGGGCGTGGCTTTTATGGGAGCACAGAGGGGAGGGGGTGCAGACGGATCACTGAGGGAATGCTACTTTCAAAATCATGCTAGTTTTCCAAAATTACCAACCCTGCCTTTAACTCAGGTTTGTGCTGTAAAAATTGATGCAGGGTTTGAATTAACTCTCAGCATGAACAGCTCTCCGCTCTGCTAAATGAGGAAGTGACAGATTAAAAATTGCTGCTGATTTCAGCCGTTTCCATTATCCAGTGTGAATGAGTTTGATGAAAGTCGGAGGACAGCGACTCAGACAGCAGATAATTAAGAGGGAGGCGTTTAGTGGCTAATTGCAGAGTGAGGAAACGAGCGGAGAGGAGCAGCCCGAGGCACATCTGCAGGACTCTGAACACTGTTTCCACCGGCTGATTACTGAGCGGGCCTGACACATGATGTAGCATTTGCAAGTGAGAAGAAAAGCACTGCACGTCCATCCTGTCTCCATCAGTTTATTGACAACGGCCACTGGATGACCGACACTACTCCGTTACTTTTTACTGCATGTTTTATATTTGAGTTTATTTCCCGATCAGACACGGAGCGAGGAGGATGTGGAGACAAGACACGTATCTGTAGGTGAATCATTTGATCCAATGTGACTTCAGAAGTGAAAACAAATATGGAGGGCGATCGATGTCGTCAGCTGGCTGTCCTGCTGTGTGTTCTGTTTACAGCGAAAAACTGAAAACTAGAAAAACGTTACAGATGAGATCCTGGCGGAGAAGACGGATTATGTGTGGCTTTATTTAATGTGCAGCACAAGCTGAGGGAGGGTTGGCAGAGTTGCAACATCTGGTTGGTGACACCTCTTGGTTTGCTCACTCTCATTGGCCACTGCAGATATTCCATCGGGACCAATATTGGTATTCAGTCCAACCAGTTATTGTTAACGTCAAACATGTTTGATATTTAATATTCAAGATCGATCAGAAAGGGGCCAAAATCATTTAGTGTGCAGCAACACACCTCCAACCGCCCTTCAATGGCATCCTTTAACTCGTGCTGCAATCACCAGTGTCCTGCATTGTTGTGTTAGCATGCTAATGTTAGCGCTCTTTAGTTAGCTCGTAGCTTCACATTGCATGTACATTTACACAGAATGAGCGTGATCTAAAAACTCTTACTAACATCCAAATCATCAGTGAGTATGTTTTTCTTCTTCTCTCTAGTCCTTGACTAAAACAGCTTTTATACACAAGGGGAGGAGCCGGCCGTCCCGTCCATGTAAACACGGCTCTGACAACAACACAGCCAGCGGGACTCGAGCTTCTCACTCATTGTAGACAGTCATGACTCAGTGAGACATTTACACAGGATATACTGGATTTATGATATATTTATGTGGAACATGTCGCACATTCTGCCTGTGAAGGAAAGAAAACAAAGAGTTTGCAAGTAGAGAAGAAAATGAATATATCTGACGGAGGAAAGGAAAGTAAGATGCAAGACTGAAGGGGTTGTAAAATAGGAGAGGGAAGGAAGTAGAAAGCCGAGCGCGGAGATAAGTCAGTGGGAAACAGAATCGATGAGAAACAATGAAAGAAAGAGAGAAAAAGAAGAGAAGAGAGACGTCAGAACTCAGCGATCAGTCGTCTCTTTGTTCATCTTTTGTGACGTTTGCGATCCTGAAGCAGCCGGAGCTCAATCAGAAGATCAAACTTCAATCCACTCGATTGTTCTGCCGGTTCCCTCAGGTCAGATTTTCTCCTCGTGAACTTTTCCTCCATAGTCACAAAAAGACGTCTGACTTGCATTTAAAAGCTTATTTTTTTCTTTCTTTTCATGAAGACAAACTAAAATATCTCGATATTTGCAGAAGCTAACGATACATGGACACAAAGAATCAGAGTAGAAAGGCTTCACTTAATCACGTCAATCTAGTGTAGTAATGCTCAGGATTGGTGCTGGCCTTCAGACAACTTTTTGAAGGTCTCAAATCGAGAGCTTTTTAGTCTCAGGTAAGACCACCACTGATCGGCTATTGTTCCACATCATTACTGTGATTAGAAAGAAAACGCCTCTTTCTAATACATCGAGTAACTTCACTTCATTTGTAGTCTCCCCCCTCCCCCCCCCCCCCTTTGGTTATGGCTGCAAACTTCCCGGTGTTGCTGCCAATTTCTACATAGTCTGTGTGCGCTGCCCTCCATCAGCGCCAAGGTTTTGTTCCATCGGACAGAGCCCTGCCCCACTGGGTCCCTTTCTGAAGTGCAGCCATGGTGGAATTTACATACTGTATGTTGTATTGATTTTTACAATAATGGGTTGTAAAAACAATTCCTTTGGATACTTTGGATACCCCCCCTGTGGGTCCCGACTCCACTTTGCGAACCCCTGTGTCAGAAGGCTTAAGGACGGCCTCAGCGTCACCTCTTTGCCTGCTAGTATACTGATTGAAAGTAAGACTGCATTTCCAATATGGTTACCGCCATCGTTGGGCTTTAAACTGCCAATTCAGAAACAATGGATGTCGTCATTGAGACGACGTCCATGTTTTATGCAGCTTATGAATGCTACCAGCTCATCAGAGCTTGTTGCCACTGAGCTAACACCACATGCTAACAGCTAGCTGTGTTGAACTATGGCGTCACATGCAGTTAAGTCAGCTGAGCGTTGGTTTTATGGTATGAACATTACATTTCTTGCTCCTAACTGACATCTTGCCATTCTCTTCCCCAGGTGATCGTTTGGGGCAATTATGGACGTATGGACCGCAAATGCTTCATGGGCGTGGCTCGAATCCTATTGGAGGAGCTGGACCTCAGTGCGATGGTGATCGGCTGGTACAAGCTCTTCCCTACCTCCTCCATGGTGGACCCAACGATGGCGCCACTCATCCGCCATTGCTCCCAGATGTCCCTGGAGAGCACCATCGGGCCCTGTTGTGAGCGATCATAAGACTCAACGCTTATCGTCACATTTTGTTGATGCGACTATGATTTCATTGCCGTGTCGATTGAGACTTTTTCTTACACCCTGCAGCTCCAGGGTCAGCAATGGGGTGAAGAATCGTGTCACTCGAGGACGCTTTGGACCGAACCATCCCTCTGATCGGACAGTGATCCTTCTAATTCGTGGGTCATTGGAAACACACTGTAATTCTTTTGATATTTCATCCGACTGTTTCCCGGGACTCAAGGGAAACAAGTTTCTTTTGTTGATGCAACTGACCGCCCCCTCTGACTCCCGGGGAACTGTTGCTCTCTGCAGATCTCTTTGATGAAAAACAAAAAAAAAACACCTAATGAGGATACTTCAAAGGAGGGCTCGGTTGCCAACATTGATCACATCCTTCTGGGACCGGGATACACTGCGGGGCTCAGCTTTGCTTCAGCTACGCGCCTTCTTCACAGCCCCGCTCTGGATTCTTATTATCAGGACAGCTATTTGTCTTTCTGTGTTGACGGCTCCTGAGTGAAATCTCTGCGTCCACTAGTCCGGGAGAGGAAGTGACACTGCCCTCTGGCTGTTTGGGACACAAGCAGAACGTTGTGAACGGCCAGACAACAGAGGACTTTTTGCAGAAGAATTAAGCCTATCTGTTGTAACAAACCAAGACATCTTGGTTTTGAACACTCTGAATTTGTGTGTGTGGGTGTGTGTCACACATTTGGCCCTTCAGTGTTCACTTTATTTTGTACTTAATGTATCAGAGCAGAGTAGGTATGAATGAAGCTCGACATATGACCTGGTCCTGGGGATTTCAGAGTGCTGCTGGTTTTTTTTTTCACCAGTTTTTTTGTACCTGCACTGCACGGCAAACATTGGTTAATGAGTGGATTAATGAGGTCCCAAATGGAGTTATTCCATTAAGATTTCCAGTATCTTCATTGGCCTCCAATATTGCCATAAATGAGGTGTCAGGTAACGGCCAGTACACTACTTAATGCACCATTACAATACCATAATTTGAACGCCTCTGAGCATCGGTTAGGAAAATGATAATGTGATGATGAACAACAAGGCTGCAGATGTAGCGGAGAGAGTGAATTGCTAGGCATTAATCATTCATTTCTGACAATAATTTAAATTGTGTTAATCAGACTATTCTTGGTATGGGAATCAGCATCAGGTTGAAAAGAGCAACCAGCAGGTTCTGAGCTCCCAAGGATCAAAACTGGGGCCCTGAAATCGTCTAGTGTGCCGGCTTTACTGAGTCATTATCTCTCGGAGAAAGGGCAGGTGATAAAAACTAACAGCCTCACGGGTTTCTAGGTGCCATTACACCTGGTTGTTTCCTGTATCAATGCACAAATTGAGATATCTGTCGTACATGAGCAGGTGCTGATCAAACCAAGACCTTTCATGAAGAGTTGAAAATGGAGTCACTGGATCAAGACATCATGCAAGACATCGAATAAGGTTACAAATGACAGATGCATGCAACTGTCAAATTCACCACCATGAAACCGTGTGGATGCAATCCTTTAGAAACAGCCAGGTGTAAATTTGTGAGTCCTCATCGTGCTAATTTATGTCGGTGCGTTTTAAGTTCTCACTTCCACCAGACAGTTCGAGCGCAGAGAGAGTTTCTGTCCTTGCGTCGTGGCCCTGACGTGAGATTCTAATGCTAACTATTTACATGATCGATGAGGATGGCAGCCAGGCGGACGGCGTGCTGTAAATCCTTTTTTTTTAAAGCTTTGGCTAACAGTTGTCTAATAACAGTTTCTACTGTGCCAATTTCTACCAGCAAGTGTCTTCTCCTTCCTCTCCTTCAGACAGCGAGTGGCATGTGCTGCTGTGAGGGAGGAACACAGAAACGAGCGCCCACGACGTCTAACAGCAGCATCAGGCCGTGCAGAGAAGCATCCCTTTTATTCTAAATTACAGCCCTAATCCACATACCGCCACGGCACCCGGTGATTAATCGCACTACGACTCTGTTAGCAGGGAGGAGGAAGAGGGAGCGAGGAAGCATGACATGTACTCTGCATCGTCTGAATAAAAGGGTTCTGGTTTCACACATAGGATGAGTTCAAAGGGAACGCTGCGTGCAAACTGTTTAAAGATGAGCATGTGTGTATTTTGATTTGGGCACTTTACGATCCTTCATGTCTTTTTGTGTGTAAATATTATGGTCGTCAGCATCTAATGGAGGGAGCCAAAGGTGATCTATAATAGCTGATTAATGTTAAAACTCTGAGGGGAGGGGGAGGGGATAATCTTGCATTAGTAACAGTAAGACTGTAGCATTAGCTGGTAGCATCCGCATGGTTAATTAAAACGTCTAATTGATTAGCAGACAACCTGATAAGACTTTAGCATGAGCTACACAGGCGGAGGAGTTGGAATGAAAATGCAGTACGATTGTTACTGAGGTAAACACATGCATATGTTGCGGCTCGATTCAGAGATTTGAGAAATGTCACGTCAGAGGATGATTTATTTTTCAATTTAATATTTAATTCAAATCCAAACCATGTGGAGAAACTTTTACTTAATACAAAATGTGCAAAATAGGCGTCTGTTTTGCTAGTAGCAGCGTTGCAGGGATATTAACACTGGATTTATTTCCAAACAGATTTGCTACATTCTGTGAAGCAATAATACAAAAAAACACAAAAAACAGCAGCCGGTCGTCGAAAGCTTTTTCAGTCGTTCTGTCGACACCGAGGATAAATGAGAATCTGAGCACGTGTTTCTGTCCTCAGACGGAGAATTGACGTTAGCTTGTAGCAATTGTTTAAAATAAAAAAATATCGTTATGCATATTTTTTGAGATGGTGAGGAGAATTCACTTGAATATTTTTTCATCTGTTGAAGATAATATATATGAGCAATCATGTGGTGTATCCCCATGACAATTATTTTAATGTTTTGCAAACTTGTCAAGACAATTTGAACGATCTAGTTTCATATTTTTAAGATTATTAGATTTATCTTTAGCCATGTTTGTCATTCACAAGTTTAAAGCTGGAGATATACTTGCTTTTGACATTGCATATACGTTTGCAGGATTGTTGTGGCGCATTCCCCGTGCACATCATCAAAAGATGAATGTGATCTCAACATGCACATGAACAGCAGGGGGCAGTGTAGAGGCAGAAGCGATGTGACTCAGTCAGCAGGGACATTAAAAGACAACAGCTTGATTATCAAGAGTCATTGTCACCGCACAGCGACAAACATGCCCGTCAAAATATCTACAGACGGTTTAAATCAATTCTAGCAGTCGATAAGCAGGGATGATGTGACGGTGTGTTCTGTCCTTTAGTCTTTAGTCTGAGCTGATCTGATGTTACCCCTGACTTTTAACTGTTTCTTTAGTTCTGATCTCTGGATTAAGATGACAATAAATTCCTCGAGTCGTTTCTTAGAATGCTCTCTCTAGTGCGCCCTCTAGAGGTATCCTCCAGTAACACGTGTTGTGCAAAGTCATGTATGTTCATGATGCAGCTGGTTGTGAACACAAAGACAAGGTTAAAAGTCAATCCTGCAGTTCCTCGAGTGTCCACTAGAGGCTGGCTGCAGAAGCACAGGAAGTCACATACACACCCATTCAAAAAAGCCTGTTTTTACAGCAGAGATTAACATGTTTACAGCCTGGTTCAAAAAAAAAAATAGGTCTGATTAGCTCATGTCTCGATCGACACACACTGTACGGGGGGTGAATGTTTTGATGACTCATCAGTTTTGATTTGATGAAGGATAAGAGTTATTCACAATAAGGCGTGTAGCTGACCTGATTGACAGGTGGGCGCGATGTAAAGGTTTGTCAGGAGGTTTAAAACCCGCCTCAGCTCCAGCTCTCAGCCTGTCGTTAGGTTGACTGAAAGTTAGACTGAGACAGCATTTCCAACATGGATACCGCCATCGATGGGACTCCAGCGCCCCTTGCAGGAACAGACGGGGGACGTCACTTAGGCTTCGTCCTTTAATATTTACAGTCCGTGTTAAAAGCAGGTATATCTCGAGCCGAAGGCAACCGAAGCTATCATGTTAGGAGTTTTGAACATGTGATCCAGGATGTCGTACGCTCCTGTCCAAGAAAAATCTGACATCAGGAACAGGAAATCACTCGCTACGATTTCTCATTTTTCCTCGGCGCCTTCACATTTGTTTCCACTTTTTTTGTTTCAGGGACGAATTCTTTCGGTCTCTGAGGTCAGGTTGTCAACTTATGAGTAGCTCACATGTAACTCCCTATTTATCACGACACTTTCTGGTTTGAAAAATGCAGGATCATTTTTCACAATCTAAAACAACTTCATGTGATTTTTTTATTTATTCGTATGAATGCCTCGTAGATAGAACAAAAACGGTGACTGTTTATAAAGATGATATAGAAACAGATGTGTTCATGAAATATACATATAAATAGTCTATATTTAAAAATGATTCATTCCTCTTAATGTGACCCAAGGAATGTCTTCTTGTTTGTGTTCTTTTGTGCCAAAATGAAAAATGTATTTTCAGGGCTGATTTCCCGCTCGAGGACCAATGACAGAGGAAAGTTTACACTCTGCATAGGAATGTGTTTTTAAAAGAGATGAAGATTGTGACTCATGAAGAAACATGCATGAAAAGGAGATTGTAGATTTATCATCGACAGATCTCCAAGAGGGGTTAGAAAAGGTGCAGCAGAAGCCATAATGGAAGTTTGACGTCTATCCTGCAGCTGTTGCATTCAAACTAACTGTCATGAAATCTTATTTCAAAAGCATTTTAAATGAGCAGTATGTAACTCTGACCCCTAGTGTTTAAAATGGGTACTGCAGTCCAAATTTTAAGAGAGCTGTCTCCCCCCTTCCCCTCCTCTCTAGAGTCGATGCTCACGCAGGTTGTTATGTGGTGGACACTGAAGCTTCAGTGTTTAGCCAGCTCTGCATCGGTCTGTAAACCTTTCTGCGTTCTAACCTCTCTCCATTTTTCAAAAGCATCTCCAATATTGATCCTAGTTTGAGCACGTTTCTGCGCGTAGAGCTTATTAGAAACATGCAGAGGCTTTTTAGGTCGGGTACAATCACTTCTGTCTGAACCAGTTCTCTTGCCCGCTTCCATCGCTTCAACACCTGTTGGTTTGACCTGATAACTGCTCTCATATCTGGCAAACCGAGGGGCGTCCAAAACGGCCGTGTGGGGGGGGGGGGGGGGGGGGGGGGGGGGGCTTAAAACCGCCTACCTTCTCTGGTCCAAACAGATCCAGAGCATTCAGGACCAGAATCTAAGTTAGAAGGAGGACATACTGGCTGCTGCATTGTTGTCAGAGAAGCCAGCACTTCAACATAGCATGTTTCCTTAATGTCTGATCATATAGTAAAGTCGCTTTATCATTTCACTCACTACACATCTCTGATTGGTCCTTTAAACATTCAGTTTGGTTTGATGGCGACAGCTGCAGACTCTCGTTGTAAAGTTTGGTGTAAACATTTATTCCACGAACACTTGCAAAAAAAACATTTCTTCTCTAATCTTTTGGAAATGAGTCTATCTTGATGCCAACATTTAGATGAATTAATGCCTGTTAATAATAAAAAACAATGATTCTGTATTTTTGTTCACCAGTCCGAGTCTTTCGTGACATTTTGTACCTTCGAAGTTAAACCGATGAACCACATGTAGATGTTATATTTGACATGTATGTGTTTTGATTGTGTCCGCCACATGGATGTTCGTGCTGCACCACTATCAATAGTAATGTAAGTAGAGGCCTTAGACACACTGAAACACTTTGTCAGTGCTAAGGACTCAGAATCATCACAAATGAAACAAATCGACGCAAAAAAAAAACGTTTTAGAGGCCCACCATCCCAGCCCATCACCTAAAGAAACTTTGTGAGACACGATACTTCAATCGAGAAGGGCCACCTGAGACCTCAACTGGGATCAGTTTCCACCATTTTAGGGTCGAACTCCTGCAAAAAAACAAACACAATCCCAGAATGCATCATATTAAAAAAACAAATCTGAATGGACTGATCAAATTCAGTGTCTGTCACTGCTGTTCATTATTTTGACTTTAAAGGTCTCATATGATGCTGAATCCACTTCACCATGTTCCTCTAACACTCATATGTGTCTCTAGTCTTTCTACAAACCCCCCTCTTTCTACAAATGATGAGAAAAGTCCATCCTCTCCGTCTTCTGCCTCCTCCACTTTTCAGAAAATGTATGCTCAAACAGGCCGTTTTGAGATTTTCCCTTCATGACATCACAAAGGGCAGTGACCCCTCCCCCAGGTGGGTGACACTCCCACAGCTAGGTGTTTGTTCTGCCCTCTGAGGAGGAGGAGGAGGAGGAGAGAGAGGAGGAGTAGGAAGAAGAGGATGGATAGGTAGATGCTTCTTCTCTGTGGCGGTTGTGGAACGTTTGGCTGGTGGATCCTGAAAAGCAACACATCCCCTCCACTTCTCCATCGGTGACGTCCCCAACATACCCCTCATAAAAGAATCCTACGTTAACGCCCCATCTGGAGGATCGGCTCATTTAAAGCGTCACCCACAGAGAATACATTCCCCAGTTGGGAATCAAAGTGCCATGCAGCTTCACATAACTCGTCACAAAAACTACAAACCTCAACTCTTCAACACAGATCCTCCTTTAGGTCATGTCTTAGATGCCTTGGAGGACATCTAAGACATGACATTTTCCCCAAGTTCGAAGAAGGTGATGTTTGAGTCTCATGCTGTCAGGGGATCTGGATGAGGGCAACTTTTTTTTATTTCCTGAAGAGAATTAATCCAGTGAAGGTTTTTCTACTCATTCTTTCTGTTTGGGTGGTTTCACACGAGGGACTCGGGCCCACTTGACCCCAAAGTCCGGTTCATTTGATCAGTGTGAACACAAAAAAGGTGGTCTCGCATATGATTCATGTGTCCTCGAGTACGGTCCACAGGAGATGTGAACGCAACCATGCTCAAACCAGGAAGTGGACTACTATATGACGTCATTCTAAACGTCTCCTGTCGCTTTATAAACAGCCATATCCGTGCTGCACGGGCCTGTTTCATCCTCTGAGCTGCACGGTAGATGCTGCAGGAAGAGGGTCGTTGTTAGCGTCTCAGAAATTAACAAAAACATCCACAGTTAGCAGGATGGACTCAGCTCGCGATTGGTTGCCAAGGTTACTTCTTCTTCTTTCTGCTTTTTGGCGGACTTGCAAACCAACTGTGTGGATACTGCCACCTGCTGTATCAAACTGAGTATGGGACAATGTTACAAATGTGAAGGCAGACCAGCAGGGGGAGCAGAATGTGAAATTGCCCTCGGACACATTTATCGAGAATATTTTCATCGCCTCAGTCGGCTTTTATTCGGCAGCTCAGCAGAAAAGTACATAGCCATTTAAGGATTCTAAACTTTATTTCATTTAAAAGTTTTCTAACACCACTTTTCATGCCATGTGGAGTCAGCGCTGATAAACGTCGGGCACACACTGATTGAACTCGTGTCCATTTGTTGCTCCTGTTTATCTGAATGTGATCAGAAGAGTTTGTGTGACTTCACTTTTATTAATTTTAAACAAACAGAGTATGTTTGCAGATTCTTTGGCAGACTGTTCTATTGTTGAGTAAAGGCACACTTTGGTGTATTGTTATTCTATTCCAGCTGACAATAATAAAGTAGTTTCACTCCAACATCTGATGCTTTTACGTTTGTGGGAATTATTTCACCAACAATAATTCACCAACGACTTTGCCAGACGTCCCTCCCCCCAGCAACCTTTTCCAGCTCCTCCTCCTGGGGCATTCTGAGGTGTTCCCAGACCAGACAGGATATATGATCCCTCCAGTGAACTCTGGGTCTACCTCGGGGTCTCCTCTTGGTGGGGTTCACCTGGAAAACCTCCAAAGGGAGGCGTCCAGCAGCCCCTGCATAAGTCCACTCCCCAGGGGGGCCAACCCAGTTAAAAAAAAAGTCTGGACAGGCCGATACCGATGATTAAAATTCAATGCACATTAAAAGTTAACTGAAAATAAAACGTTCAGTGCAAAAAATGCTGCTTAAAAATATTTAAAAAGACAGTTAATGACAACATCAAGACAATGCTACATGAAGCTCTAGCTTAAGTTCAGTCAGGAAGACAATATAACTGCCTTCACGATCGGGTCTTTCTCATTCATCCCTTTCTGCACGCTCACTCACGTTTCCGCAGTCATCCTCAGGCTGTCATTGGATAATCAGCTGACTCGTCAGCAGAACTCATCTAACCAATCGCATGGCGTTCCTCCCTCATTTTCAACCTATCATCGTTCTGCTCCTCTTTTAAATATGATACTTTCTCTGTCTTTAGTTCCTTCATGCTGATGTTTTGTTCGCCCCTCCATCACCGCCCGAATCCATCAAATCTTCACCCATCCATTCTCATCAAGTCCTCAGCTTCACCCAGTGCTGATTCTAGAGTCTGTGGGGGCCCAGGGCAAAAATAAATTTGGGGCCCCTCCAACCACTATTATATCAGAATCAGAATCAGAATCGTGTTTTATTGCCAAGTACATTTACACATACAAGGAATTTGACTTGGTGTATTGGTGCTAAACAATTAACAAGGAAATGAAGCAGAACTAGCAACAACTTAAATGATACAGAATAAGAAGCTATTACAATATATAAAATAGAATTTAAAAATGTAAAATGTAAAATGTAAAATGTAAAATAGAAAATAGAAAAAATAGAAATAAAAAACAAAAAATGTACAAAAGGTGCAAAAGGTGCAAAGTAGGAGCTGTGGCTACCCGTGTCTCGATGCTCTTCATCTACCTTCAGTGATTTTCTGACGAACATTGGTTTTCACAGGAGTAATACATGAGATGCCAAGCCGGGCAATGAGAGTGAGTGCTGTCAGACCTCGGGGGCCCCTTACTGGCCTTGGGCCCCAAACAGTTACATGACAAGCAGCGCCTCTGGCTTCACCTCCACCAGGGGGGGACTTATTCTGTCAACGCTCAGAATTGTCATTCTCCAAACATCGACCACCACGTAGAGTCCAAGCGCCAAAATATTCTGTCAAGTCACATTTCCATGTTATTGTAATAAATAATTTTCTTAATTCACTTGTTTCTCCCGATTGTACTGCTCATATATACTTCAAACTGACACTTTGCATAAAGGATTGAATAAAACCAGTCCGAGATGTAATCGTCTGAATCATTCGTCCTCCTTTGTTCACTCCATCAGGTGTCGTTTATAATAAATCTCACCTCCTTCTCTGGGAAACAGACGGAGAAGGAGAGACGCTCCGAGGTCCACAGCTCACACCTTCAAAGAAATCAGTGTGAAGAAAACGTTCCTCTGCTTCTGACGGCAAATATTAACCCTCAAGTCGACCTTTTCTGCTGCTTCACGTCTGAAATAAAACGCTAATAAAATGTGTGTAGTGTAAGAATGTATTATGAACATCATAAGAACAAGAAGAGCACAGGACACCTCTAAAAGTGCTCCAGAAGTTAAAGTGAAATTCAGCGTTTTGTTGGAGGTTCTGACTCATCCTGAAGAAAACACACGAGAGCGTCTTTAAGGAAGTGTCTGTCAGGAAGTGTCTGTCAGGAAGTGATTTTTAAATAGGCCGTTGATGAATGGATTTCAGTCGGACCGATTTTTTAAGATGAATGTAGAACATCCTGAGCTGAAACACTTCCTGCCAAGGACGCTGATGGTCTATTTAAACCTCTTCTAGGTCACAGAGAGCCGGTTACACAGAGCGACCACAGAGTGTGTTTTGTAGTGTCTGACACATAAATGCTGTGAACAAATATCCCTGAAGTCACCGATGATCCCTGAAGTCTTCAGGAGTTTAGTGATGATGGTGGATGAGTAGCACGAGATAGAGAGAGGGCGGACACCGAATGTTTGCTTTAAGGAAAGACTTCTGGGGTACCTGTGGCAAAGTCCTCCAAGCTGGGGCGCCGCGGGTTCAAATCTGACCTGAGGCTCCTTTCCCGCATGTCACTCCACTCTCTCTCTGTCTCTACAATAAAGCCTGAAAAAAAATCTAAGAAAAGAAAAGCAGCAAAGTTTCTGGCTACTTCGATTTTTTGAGTTATTTGGTCAAAAAAACTCAACAGCTGTTCACACACACACACACACACACACACACACACACACACACACACACACACACACACACACACACACACACACAGATAACAAACAAAGGCATGATGAGTTCATTTTAAAATCGATTTTTCAATGAAATATTATTTCAACTTTATTTTGCATGAAATGTATTTAAAAGATAATAAGCGTAAAAGATTATAAGTGTATAAAGATAGATTTAAATGATGATTTAAATGAACTTAAACTTTGGTGACAGAATGAGAGCTGCCATAAAAGAGATAAACAACGGTCTCTACTGCCATCTAGTGGTCGTAATGAGACATTACAGCCCCTCTTGTCACTTCTTTTAAATTCTGTTTACAATAACAGTATTATAACAGACCAATAAACACAACGCACATTAAAACACATCACAAAGTTCAGTCTTTAAAAGTGGACTGTTGAAAACAACGGCTGATAAAAAGGGTCTTTTTATTTTGTTCAGGGGGGTTATTACAGAGGGAACGAAGGATGTTTTTGTAGATGATTTTGAGCCAGAGGGACTTTGTAGTGTTTGCATGAGGGCAGGGTGAGAGAGTCCTCTGTGATCAGGGTGAGGGGGGTGAGAGGGTCAAGAAAGATGACTCATCTGGTGCCCTCTTCTTGACCTTTTCTCAATTTCAAATATCGACATAATCAAGTAAACCAGGACAGAGACATTTGTATTTTTTATGTATGTTTTATGTGTAGTGGCGACTGTGGCTCAGTCGTTCGTCTCTAAACTGGAAGGTCAGGGGTCACATCACCAGCTCCTGCAGCCACATGTCCTTTGGCAAGACTCGGCAAGTTGCTCCCACTGCTTCAGTGGTGTGTGAATGTGTATGAATGGATGAATTAATACTGATGGACTCTTTACGCAGCAGCCTCTACCATCAGTGTGTTACCTGCGGTGTAAAATCACAGTAGACGAAGCAGCGGGAGCAACTTGGGGTTAAGGGTCTTGCCCAAGAGAACATCGGACATGTGGCTGCAGGAGCTGGGGATCGAACCCCCGACCTCCAATCCTCCTATTGAGAGACGACCGACTCGACCACTGATCACCAGCCGCCACTTAATGGGCCATCACTCCTGGCACCGCCACCAAAAACTAGGAGCTGGTCTTATAAACAAAAAGTCTACACAGTAAAACATTAAAATAATGTTACATGCACTACACCGTTCTCTCTCTCTTTCTGTTCCCCCCTCCTCCCTCTACCTGCTGCACGCCTGAGTGCAATCTGTGTTCAGGGAGGAGGAGGAGGAGGAGAAAGAGGAGGAGGAGGAGGAGGAAGAAGAGGAGGAGGAGGAGGAGGAGGAGGAAGAGGAGGAGGAGGCGGATTTAGAGGAGCCAGGTAGGTGAGACTCTGACACACACTCTCTGGGCAGCAATGTTGTTCCACGTTTTTACTGTGTAATCTTTTTTCCTTGATCCAGGTTTTTGGGTTCAGATTGTTATGCTTTCTTATTTTAGTTACGAGCGGAGACACAGGTACTCCTTTCTTTTCTCTAGTTAAGGTTAGTCTTGGGGCAGCACGGTGCTGCAGTGGTTAGCGCTGTCCCCTTAAAGTGAGGAAGTTCCTGGTTTAAATCCCCATCTGACAGGAGCCTCTCTGTGTGGAGTTTACATGTTCTCCCCGTGCATGTGTGGGTTCTCTTCCGGGTATGATACATGCTCGTTAGGTTAACTGCTGACTCTAAATTGTCCGTAGGTGTGAATGTGAGTGTGGCTGGTTGTCTGTCTCTATATGTGATTGGCCGGCGACCAGTCCAGGGTGTAACTCCGCCTCTCTGCCAATGACAGCTGGGATCGGCTCCAGCCCCCCACAACCCTGAACGGGGAAAAGCGGTAAAGATAGTCGAGGGATGGATGGATGCTCTATACGTCTGTGCAACGTTCTGCTCTTTGCACTGATATTAAAACTGTGACTCTGTGCAGTGACTATGACGCTTAAAGGAATCAAATGTAATCACATTCATGCTTCTCATTTAGTTCGTGCATCAGCGTCCTAACTCGATGAATAAAGCTTTCACAGCACAGCCAGTTTACAAATCGTCAATAAAGACGACCCACTCACTCGAGCACTCATCCAATCTAAATCATTTCATTAAACTCGTTCATCAGTGGGATGATTTTTGCTTCACAGCACCAGACGAGCAGTTTCAGCATCAAGTATAGCTTGATTATTTTTTTTTTTGGTTTGCAAAATGTCTTCAATCCTAGATCTACAGAAGTTACTTCGTTATACTGTTATTATTATTATTTTTTAAGAGTTATTTTTTTGCCTTTATGTTAGAGACAGGACAGTGGAGAGAATCAGAAATCATTCTTGTACAACCAACCACCAAGCCACCGGTGTCTCCTTTACTCATGGATGGAAAATATGAATGTTTGAAGCCTGAGTGAGTGATCGCAAGTTAGACAGTGTGCACAAGGTTTTGCCAAAATTTTTAGTGACAAAAGAAAAGTATTTAAAAAGTGAATTTAAAACTAAAAGTACAAACAAAAAGTATTTACGAAATTTACACACAAAAAAAGCTACCAACAGCCTTGTCAAAACAGCCAGAATAGTTGATTTTAACTGAAGTCCCACCTCTGATTAGGAAATAGCCAATCATAGATTTGGTATTGTGGAGTGGCACCTTGGGTGGCCAGTCAGATTTTAAGGGGGGGCCCATGCCACCCCTCTGGACACGCCCCTGCATCCATCACACTGGTGCAGAGGTCAAACTCGACAGCTTCATTAACTTATAGTGTTTACTAGTTTTTTAGCCCCACATACACCCAAGTGGCTATAGTGCGTGTGCCCCATGTATAGAGGCTGAGGTGGTCTGGGTTTGAATCCGACCTTCGTCTGTCCCCTCACTCTCTCTCCCTAATTTCCGACTCAATCCAGACTGACACCAAATGACTTACTGCAGTTATTTCTAAAGTCCGAACCGCCTATTATGATTATGTATCATGTTGTTTTATCTCTGTTGAGTTGTTTTCTTTATCCTAGATTTACGTTCCTATTATTTCAGGAGGATCAGACTTTACCTGTCAGAGCATGTGGCACTGATCCTGGTGCAGGCTCTTGTGATATCATTTACTATTGCAACTCCTTACTGTCAGGTCTTCCTACATGCACTATCAAACCCCTGCACATGATGACAGATGATGACAAACAGCACATGTCACTCAGCTGTTCATCTCCCTCCACTGGCTCCCAGTCACTGCTCCCATCAAATTCTACAGACATGTGTAGTCTATTATATTCTTAAAATGCTAAATAAATAAAATGTGTATTATTATCATTTAACACAGGAATGCTGGATTAAAACATGGGGAGCTCAAAATAATCGGTTTACACTACGGCCTATTGTCCCGGGAACAGAAGCCGGACTCTGAAGTAAGATGGAGCTCCCCTTCTCGCGTGTTTGTCTGCGATATTGCAAGCGTTGCAAAGTCAGCATAGCGTCGATGGACGAGTCATGGCTGTGATGTTTGTATCTGCTTTTATCCCTGCGTATATTTTTGTCCTAACACTTTTTTTGCATGTCATGCTGTTTTTACATTTGTCTTTGTTTTATTGCTTTAATTATGTTTGATTGTACAGAACTTTTGTTGTTTTTTTTAAATTTGCTTTATAAATAAATTCTGATCTGATTATTTGATAAAGTCCCTTTTCAATCTGCAGAAGATGTGTGTTACATCATGCATTGTAAAGGCAGCATAACGGCCCAGCTGATGGAGTTGTGTGCTTCAGGGTTTGCAGTGGTTGTGTGTGTGTGTGTGTGTGTGTGTGTGTGTGTGTGTGTGTGTGTGTGTGTGTAGGTGGAGAGTGGTAGGAGAAACGGAGCTGCTTGTTATAAAGTATTCATCGTTGTATAAAATCAGTGTAACCCACACAGAGCTGTGTCAGCTGACACGATGGTGAACTGCAGATACGACGGGCAAAGGCAAGCAGCAGCAGCAGCGGCCTTGTGGAGACAGTTGCCGTGGAGACCGGGCGAACGTCATCCTGTAAGCGGTTGCCATGGTCCTCCTGACGTCAAAGCCCCTCGAAAGATGCTCAGGAAACCCCCTGGCGCGGTCGCCTTGGATACTGGCGGGGGGAGGGGTGGGGTTTAGAGGAAGCGGAAGTGTCAGAGCAGGCGGAAGTGGTACTGCCCTGAATACCCTGAGCAGCGAGCGGAGGACGGCTTGACAAACTCCCATCGTTCAGAGAATAAAATCGGGATCCCTAGCACGCTCTAAATGTGAGTTCACCTACAAATCACTCGATTGTCGTGTTATATATAACAGGGTGCTGTTAGTCTGTGTCGGGGGAGCGGCGGCGGCCCCCCCCCTCCCTCGTTCCCTGCCTTCTGCCGCGGAAGGTGCCTATTGTGGTTAGGGGCTGGGTGGCGAGGGTTTAGGCCGAGGCTTGTGGCCGAAACGGTGAAAAATAAACCCCGCGAAAACACCTGGCCCAGTGGTCACCTGTTTTCAGCGTACGTGTGTGCTCTTTGTACCGTCGACTGTGCTACATATCGGGGATTTTTGAAGGCCCAGACTCCGGTCGATGCCATGCGTGTTGCGCGGTGATCGTGTAGGGGAGGAGGAGGAGGAGGAGGGGGGGGGGCAGCAGCAGCAGCAGCCGAGTTTGGGCCATTTTGACAGCTTAGCTTTTAGGCCGAGAGCGGAGACACATTCAGGTCTAGATTAGTAACTTATACCTGTGACACATTAGATACAATCAGGCGTGTGTCGAGCTGCTGCTGCTCTGGATTTAAATGTTGTATTTGGATGATTTATCGGCTTCTGAATGGCGTCGTCTCGCTCCGTCATGGCGGAGGCTAACGCACACCCTCTCCCCATTTCCCGGGAGTTCCCCCCCCCCTCTCTCTCTCTGGAGTGATTCGCATTTTTAAACACATTTTCTCTCGGTTTTAAAAAAATGACCTGTTATCAAACTGAACCGGTGTTGTGTTTATTAATTTTGACTGTGTCTCGTGACCACGGTCTCTGTTTCAACGCCGTTCACGTTCAACTGGGTCAGCTAGGCTAACGGTGGATGCTGCGTTCAAGTGCTGTCGGGATGCTTGGGAGTTCTCCATATCAGAACGTCGTTTTTTTTTTTCTCGACTTTCTCGAGAAATATTTCAGTGCCGCAATAAAAAAAATTACATTTCATTGTTCTGAAACAACATTTATACATCTGCGTTGACAGCAAACTGAGTCGTGCGATCTTAAATGATATTACCCATATTTCAATACAAAACGTGTTTTATTTTTATTTTTTTAATCCTCACTTAAATTAGCCTTTTATGCAATATAATCGTCCACTCGCTTGTGAGGTAGGGTACCAAAAAATCCATACCCCCCCTGACTTCAGAGCGCAATCACGTCAATTTCCTTAGGGGAGGAGGAGGGGGAAGTCATATTTCCTGTTTTTCTAACGCCACATGAATGCAGCGTAAAGCCAGCGGCGGTTTCAGTTAGCATGCTAGGCTAACGGTTGAAGCAGCGGCCGCTAATCTATCTCTCCATCTTAAAATTCCGCAGGGGAATGCGACAAGGAGGGCGTAGCTGCTGGCAGGCCGACCCGCCAGCATGACCCGTTTATTATTGGCCGGAGGGAGTGTTTTTTGTTTTTTTTTAAGCAGTCGTGTCAAAAAAAATGGTTGCTGGAGCGATGTGTGTTTTTTTTAAAAGTCGTTTCGGTGCATCTTGTTCTGCTGTGTGCACCATTTTTCTTTTTTTTGTGTCGCTGCGCATTAGCATGTCCCTGATAGTCGGCTACAGGGCTGCTAATGTTGGGATGGCTGCAGCTGACTGTACAGGCCCGGTTGGATCAGGACTACAGGGGGGGCAACTGTAACACATTTCCACAATATACTTCACATCTCAGTTTAGTTTAAAAACACTCCAAATACACATCTTTTAATACAGGAAATACACATTTGTGTGCTAATAAATGAAGGCATTTCTATATTTGCAAGAATTAATATTCGCCTTTTTAAGTTAATAAAAGCAACCTTAATTTAATCACATTCATCCTGATTTACATGGAGACTCTGAAGTCCCAAAAAGTTTTGCACATGGAATAATCTTCTAATTTATAGATGTTGTGCAGTGTGCACAAAGCATGTGCAGAGTAAGTGTCCTCACTCCTCACACTTCCTCTTAACGAGTTGTGTTTTACAATTCGCCCCAGTCTTCGCTGTGATGGTGAAATGGGTTTTTTTGGGGGGGGGGGGGGGCCTTGTAACCGATTCCAGCGGAGTGTAACGATTGCTAAACGCTGACTGCAGGATGTTAAAATTCCTGACAAAAACAAAAACTCTGCGAGAACGGTCACATTTAGGTAAATAATCACCGTGTTTTTAACACGCTAAAACTGTTCATGTATTTTCCTATCACTGGATATATTTGGTACAATTTGTTAATATTAATTGCTGGAAGACGTATCAACCCAAGAGCTTCAAATAATCAGAAGATGAGGAAAAAGACAAAGGCCTCAACTTCAAAATAAAGTGTTTTTAGAGCCTTTCTAATACTAATTTTTGATGGGAAATTCACAAATATGGTGACCGTTAGTGCTTTGAAGAAATTATGTATTCTTGACTTGGACTGGGCACCAATTTTGCACCAATATGACTCAGCAAAATATTTTCAAAAAGCTGCTTACTTACACAAACAACTTGGTACAAAGAATATTTGAATTGTCAAACATTTTCATGAAACGTTAGTATGAATGGACCACCGCCTGCTCTCGTGTAACGCTCTGCTGCAGACGGTGCCGAGAGTCTGTAACTTCATCAGAGTGCATTAAAGTAGATACATGTGATGACCGAATTTCAATATCAGCCTTTTTTGCGACAAATGTTTTCACATGGGTGCAAAAAGGAAAATACAAACCCCAATAAAGAAATAATTTAAAGGTCCACTACTGCCGATTATGTTGCCCTGACAACGACCGGAATCTTAAAGCTGATGCCTAAAACAAAACAAAATCTCGTCATTTTGTCAGGACTTCGGGTGTTCATTAAACAGTGCGTCCAGTTTGTTCTGAACATTATGTAACCGTAGAAACGCAACCCTACGTTACTTATTGTTGCAGTTTGCTAGGTGCGAATCATATAATGTATGATGTCGCTTACATGTCCCTCACATACCCCAGATAAAGAACAGGCCATCAGGGTGCTCGTTCTTTAACAAAAAATCGTTTTTAGCCCAGATTATAATTTAGTATGTCATCACTTTGGGTAGATGAACGTGTGCAATTTAAGTATTTATGAAAGCAGTCTGTATTTATTTCCTATCATTGATTTATTAGTGATATTATAAAACCTAAGATGTGATTAAAAGTGGATCCTCGTTCTCCCAGAACAAGGATTAATCTAACCTCATAGTGATGCTGATATCGTGGATGTGGCCAATTTAAAAACTTTACATCCCTTACATCAAGTCTTTAATAAGTGGGCAGGGATAATGGACGAAATGGATGTCTGGATTTTTAATGACCACACACACACACTAATGGTATGACAATGTTGTTTTTAGGTAAACGAGCAGAACTGCACTTCATATCCGCAGATAATTGATTTCATGATCCAGTCGGTCGTTGAATCAGCACTGGAAATGTGCCATTGTTCAGAGGCTAATGATCACGCTGCAGACCACAGGAAGTGGATAAGAGCTACAGCTGGGTCAAACTGAATCACTCATTTTTCTTTTCGTTGTCTTTTCATCATGTGAGGCGTACGCTGACACGCGCAGCCTATTATACATGAGTATCATAGTTGGAATAGAAAGTATTTGACACGTGGCTTAATACAAATGTTTGCAGCAGAGATGCAATTGGGAAAATCAGGGTCGATGTTTCAAATAACTATTTAGCCAATACCGATGTATGTTTAGTGATTTGTTTTGGGTGTCAGACTCAATACCGATGTTGGATTTTTGGGTCCGATATTGATATTAGGGAGAGCAAAAATCCGATACTGATATGTCAGGCGATATCATTCTTAGATATAGATATACACATGTGTTGTGTTGATTCCTCAGTTATCAAACACGAGTGATAAAGATAAATAACGAAGACAAGATGTTTACTCAGCTGAAAAGTAACTGAGCATGTACGTGCATCACCGTTTGACACTCTCCCGAGTGATGATGCTTGTTTCAATCCATATAGCGCCCTCTGCTGGTGACAGAGAACTGCTAGTGTAATACAATGAAACTCAAATTAAATGCTATTTGACTTGTGAATAAGTCTTGTAACATCAGCGCATATCTGCTATCAAATTTGCTGATACTGATAGTCACTGGATAAGCTAATATCGGCTGATATTATCAGCTGACTGGTTAATCGGTCGAGCTCTAAAAAAAACACACAAAAAAACAGTTCAATGGATGAATTCCTCTGCCCGATCAAAAAACTTGTCTCTGAATCAGTAGTTGGTAAAATAGATGTCAGCATTCGATTGGTTTGGCACAAAATCCCCATGAAAAGTGGAAAACGCTCATCAAGGTAGGATAGCTGCAGTTGTTCTACTCTCCACCGCACAGGACTTGCAGCTTATGGTTGACCTTGAAAAGCAACTCAAGTTTCCGGCACACATCGCAGTAACATCATTGTGACCAGATAATCATCATTTTTGTCAGAGGCCTCAAGACGGCTTGTCCTGATAGACTTCACGTTGCCCTGAGAAGACCATGTTGAGGAGGCTTATGAAGGGAAGCTGGCCAAATACCAAGGACTTCGGAAGGATAGTAGAGAACACACTGCTGTCAGTCGAAGAAGGCTGCAGAGGATTTGACGGGTCGCTCTCTTTACAGAGTCTGCACCCTGCTGGGCATGAGAGAGTTGCTTAGGACAACAGCCATTAGGACTGAGGCAGCAGAGAAAGCCTCCAGGTGGCTATGGATGAAAAGGGGGGGGGGGAGAGATTTGTAGCCTAATGCTGCTGGGACGCAAGTTTGGACTTGATCAACCCCTGCTGGGTCGCCTGGGCCGGGTTGTATGATTCAGTGAGAACCAAAATCAACCAATGAACTCTGGGAACGTCCCTGATAATGCATGATTAAAAGATTCATGAAATTGTTCACCAGTATTACACATTATAAGTCACTGTCGTTAACATCAGTAACATCGCTCTGTACCCGAGTACTCAAGTGTGTTCATAGTCCGATACAGCAGGGGGCAGTATGCACATAAGTTTGTTTGCAAAGCCACCAAAAAACAGGAAGACGAGGCAACCGTGGCAACCACTCGCAGATTGAGTTATTTTTGAAACGCTAACAACGACCCTCTACCGTGCAGCGCAGAGGATGAAACTGGTCCGTTCTGTGTGGACATGACGGTTTTCGAAGCAACAGGAGCCATTTAGATTGATGTCATATAGCGGTCCACTTCCTTGTTTGGGCACGGTGCCGTTCACATCTCCCGCAGACCGTACTCGAGTACACATGAATCCTGCCTATGACCACCTCTTTAAGCAGACTTTGGGGTCAAGTGTGCCAGGATCCAGGCCCGGGTCCCCCGTATGAAACCACCCTAAATGTTGTGTTTCTGATGAAGTAATATTACTTGCTGTAGAGCGCTAGTCAGGGAGATCACACAGACGGCTTACAGCAGCTTTGATGAGGAAGGTGTTGGACGACAAGACGTAGCAACTGTTGACGCTTGCTGTGCTTGGAGCAACTTCCCGCATCTAAAAAAATATATATAAACGCTGTGAAGAATCATTAACTCCGGGTATATGAAGTGGACAGTTATGACCATTGATGTACGAGCACTGCACATCAGCATGTAGCCTGGAAGTGGAACGCCATGCTGTGTGTAAGAGTGGAGACGTGAAGACATGGAAGAAATAAAATGAAATTCAAAGAGCAAAATCAGCTTTTTTTAGAGAACAGATTGTTTTCTCCCTCAGCAAGAAGGAGTTGAACAAAATGCCAAATCCACACAGGAATGGCTTAAAACAAACAACAAAGTCCCGGAGTGGTTTATTATAACTCAGGCCAATCACAAGTTTTGTGGCAGGATATGAATTGTGCTGTTTACCCACAGTCCCCATGAAACATTACAGAGACTGAGCAGTTTTATAAGGAAGTAAAAACATCGAATAGACTTATGGGGATTGTATGAGATTTTTAAGTATGGATTTAATAAATAGTGTTTGAAGCACTTGCCCAAAAAGGCAATCAAAACCTCTCATTAAGTGCTGCAGCACCTGATAACTGGGTACTGCAGTCCAGATTCTAAACATTATAGAGAGCTGTCTCCCTTCACCCCCTCCTCTCTAGAGTCGATGCTTACGCAGGTTGCCATGTGGTGGACACTGAAGCTTCAGTGTTTAGCCAGCTCTGCATCGGTCTGTAAACCTTTCTGCGTTCTAACTTCTCTACATTTTTCAAAAGCATCTCCAATATTGATCCTAGTTTGAGCACGTTTCTGCTCGTGGAGCTTATTAGAAACATGCAGAGGCTTTTTAGGTCGGGTACAATCACTTCTATCTGAACCAGTTCTCTTGCCCGCTTCCATCGCTGCAACACCTGTTGGTTTGACCTGATAACTGCTCTCATATCTGGCGAACTGAGGGGCGTCCAAAACGGCCATGTGGGGGTGTCTTAAAACCGCCTACCTTCTCTGGTCCAAACAAATCCAGAGCATTCAGGACCAGAATCTGAAGTTAGAAGGAGGACATACTGGCTGCTGCATTGTTGTCAGAGAAGCCAGCACTTTAACATAGCTTCATCATGTTTCCTTAATGTCTGATCATATAGTAAGCTCACTTTATCATTTCTCACTGATTGGACCTTCAAGGATCTTCCTCCTCAGTCCCAGCGTGAACACTGAACCCATTAGTGTTTGAGTGCCCTTTGTATCTCAACGGGGAAGATATCGTTGTCGCTAACGTGCAGATGTGAGAGTAAAGCTGGAGTGTGTTAACATATCTTCTCGTGTTATTGTCTGTCTTGTGTTTAGCTGTTTAAAATCCAGAAATAAGAAAATTTCAAATCTTTCGTATTAATGAGATCTGCAGCTGCAGTTGCTTCCGGTCCACTGTGCAGCTCTTAAAGCGTGTTGCGTCGATGTAGTGGGGAGATGGAGGCGAGGCTGTGGCCTACTTAGACCTACAGATTCATCTGGAGAGCAGGAAGCCCTCTGGGATGAAGCCACTTTGCTGGAATTAAAAGGATTTGTATCAAGTGTTGTGTGCGGCTTTCACTCTGAGCTTTGCTGGTATATTTTATATTTTTCATGTTATTCAATCAGTGGCTACTTTCATTAGCATGACGGCGCTTTAGTTTAACTCATGCTGGGGTTAAATTAATGGGACCGTTAGGCCCTGCTTAGACCGTGCTGTGGACTATTTCTCCTGAGGCGTTCATGCTGTTACAGTCCTTTGCATTAATGAAAGGGTTTCACTTTTACTGGTCACTTGGAGGCCATGACAGAACGACAAGATTCAGTTTTGCTTTAAAGAAGCAGAGTTAGGCCCCGTGTCCACCTAGCATTTTGTCTTTCTCGCCAGCCTCCTTTTTCAATTGTTTTCAATGAGAAGAGCATACGGTTGCCTGGAGAAAAAATACAGCGCCCAACGCCTTTTTCAAGCACTCCGCCCTTTTTTGTGTGGCCGCTCTGAGCGCTGAAGTTGAAAATCCTTCAACTTTTCAGAAATGCGCTGTTCATTTCTGCGGCTCTCTTTTCCAAATGTTTGATATTTCCCGTAGTTTTGTCTCCTACTCATCATGTGTTGTACCCACATCCTCCTCGCTGCGTGTCTGATCGGGAAATAAACGATCTCAAATATAAAACATGCAGTAAAAAGTAACACAGCAGTGTCGGTCATACAGCAGCCGTCGTCAACAAACTGTTGTCATAGAGACGGGACAAATGTGCAGCGTACAAACATTTCATGCAAGCTCTTCCGAGCACAGCCATAAAACACGTCCAGTCTGACACGGGCCCTGAAATGTAAGGTGGCAGTTTTAAGCTTCCCCCCATGTGAAAACAACATTTGCTGCAAAAAAGAATCTGATTTTGAAATTCGGTCATCACATTTATCTACTTTAATCCACTCTGATATATTTACAGACTCTCAGCACCGTCTGCAGCAGAGCATCACATGTGAGCAGGCGCTGGTCCATCCATACTAGTGTTTGATGAAAATGTTTACCGTAAAATCCGGTGTATAAGAAGCACTTGTAATACCTATTTTTTCATCTTAAAAGTTGGCTGCGTCTTATATGCCGGTGCAACCAATATACCAGTATAAAATACAGAAACATGTGTCGTCATTACAGTAAGACAGATTAAACTTTTATTTGTCTTTAAGAGACCTTCAAAACAGGATGCGTCTTATATACCGGATTTTATGGTAATAGTTAAAAGATTTATTTTTGGGCTTTTTGTGTCTTTATTGTAGAGATAGGATCGTGGATAGAGTCGGAAATCAGGGAAAGAAGTCATTTAGGGATACCTTTCCGATAGAAAAGGACAGCTGTCATTAAAAGTAACACATGAACACCAAGATTCCTTCTTGGAATCTTGTGTCGGCGTGTCCCCACCCCCCAACGCTGTAAACCTAGGGGAAACACTGGTGAAGTTGTTTGTGTAAGTAAACAGCTTTTAACCACCTGTACTCGTCACCTACCGAGTGAAGACCGAGTCTGAACTCCAAGATATCTGCAGCGACATGCAGAGAGCGACAGTGAGGGGAGGGAGGGAGGAGGTGTTTGAAGAAGAGGGAGAGAGTGCACAAGCAGGGTGGCAGGAGGATGACGGGTATAAAGAGGGAGAAGTGGAGGAAAAGAGAGCCAATGTAACGTCATATTGGTGCACAATCCAAGTCAAAAGAATGTCATCATATTAGTGGATTTCACCTCTAAAATCAAGTGTTGGTCCCAGAACTTCATATCGGTCTTCTTCTATGATTTAAATAAAAGGTTCTTGTTTCACTCCAGCTCAAACATTTAGTTTTCCTGCAGCCACATCGGTCGAAAAATGTATTTTCTCGACGAAACACTCAAATTCTCGGGGCTCTGCAGGAGACCTTGGGGTGTTTAAAATGTTGGGCTTTCAGATTTTAAAAATTGACGCTCCACACTTGTCATATCACCCTCTATGGTGTTTGTATTTTCCTGTTAAATGTCTCTCTGCACCATGACGCACTTCAATCAGGGGCCATGCGTCTACCTGCAGGTCTTTCCTGTCCTCGTTCCCGCCTCTCTTGTGTCTTTGCCTGTCCCCCCCCCCCCCCACCCCCGGGTGGTAAACGGCGAGCCTCAGTGTTCAGGTACAAACACTTACTCTGTTTTTCTGTCCCTTGTTCTTCTCTCTGCAGCCTAAAAATGGATAAGAACGATCTGGTGCAGAAAGCCAAGCTGGCAGAGCAGGCCGAACGCTACGACGACATGGCCGGCGCCATGAAGTCTGTGACGGAGCAGGGGGGCGAGCTGAGCAACGAGGAGCGCAACCTGCTGTCTGTCGCCTACAAGAACGTGGTACGTCCTCCGTATCGATGTGGAAATGTTTGATTGTTGTTCCACCTACAGATTCTCTGAGTGAATCTCTGCAGCCAGCTCGTTAGTTACATTTGATCCACAGACGCCGCTTTTTGTGCTGGCTGCGCCCGTTTTCAATACAAAACCAATGCAGCGTTTTCAGCGCCCTGAGCGCTCAGCTGTTTTTTGTTGCTGCGCTCTCAGTGGAAAACAGTTCAACTTTTAGATCAGCTCCACGCTCGTCACTTCTCCCTCACTGACCAATCAAAGTCAAGATTGGGCGGGACTTACAACATCAGGTGGAGGAGACGCTAGTCTGCCTCGTCTTTTGGAGGGGAAAGCTTCAGATGTCGAGCTGCTGCTGACGTCAGGACACGACTCCTTCACATCGTCTTGATGTTTTCTTCACACTTAAAACACTCCTAACCAGGAGCGCGGTGGCCCTGTGGTTAGTGCACAGCCCATGTACGGAGGCCTCAGTCCTCAAAGCCTGTATGTCATTCCCAACTCTATCTACTGTCCAGCTCTACAATAAAGGCAGAAAAAGCCCCTAAATAAATCTTGAACAAAAAGGAAAAAAACACACCAAACCAATGTTACAGAGGAACGCTGGAGTTAGAGTTCATAACCTAGCAACAATGAGCGCAAGAAGCCCTTATGCCATTTAACTGTTGTTCACCTGCAACAACTTAAAACTTGAGACGTAGATTCTGAGAAAGTGAAAATAATATTAAACTTAATCACTGAGGAGGCAGAAGTTCAGCATCATTTCTCGGTTAAATGTTAAAAGTCAGAGAAGAATTGTCTTTGAGTTGTTTTGACTGGATGAATAAATGAAGCGAGCAGCTGAGGACATTGAGGAAAGTGTTCAGGGGAATAAAGAACGACTGGATTCAACAGAAGTTTGTTAATCAGTCGGTCAGAGCCGTCGCGGCTCGTTGTCAAAACTAAACGTCTCTAAAGGAAGGGATGACCCTCGACTGCTCCCCGGACAATTCTGTGGCTCCCCCCTCCCGTTACGTAGCAGAATGTCCCAAAATATTTTTTTTATTTTTCATGAATATTTTGAAGTATAAAAGTGTAAATGATGTAGGAGTAGCCTGAGGTTATCCAGCGCTGATGTTCTGTCGTACACGTTGCGACCCGAGCAGCTGGCCCGCTCGACTCTGCATGTTTATTTTTGGATGAAAATGATTTGATGATAATGTTGTCCCTCTGCTATGTGAATCCAGTCATGAATAGAAGACAGCGTCAGTGTTTTTGGTTGACCTTGTTGTTGTGTCCATCAGGTGGGGGCTCGCCGTTCATCCTGGCGCGTCATCTCCAGCATCGAGCAGAAGACGGAGGGTAACGAGAAGAAACAGCAGATGGCCCGCGACTACCGCGTGAAGATCGAGTCTGAACTCCAAGAAATCTGCAACGACGTGCTGGTACGGAGAGGGACGGGAGGAGGTGTTAAGAGAAGAGTGAACAAGCAGGGTGGGAGGAGGAGGACAGAAGGAATAAAGAGATTCAAAGTTTGATCCAAAGGCAACTGGACTGGTTAAAGATTTTAAACCAGATTTTTTACTTTGGATCAAGCTTTGAATTTACCATGACCTGGATGACTGAGAACTTGCACAGACATAGAGGGTGAGAGAGAGAGAGAGAGAGAGGAGGAGTTATTCACTCACACGGTGTTTCTGTTTAGAGTCGTCAAACGAAGCGTTAATCTTCTCAGTTTATTATCATTCTGCCCGATCCAGTATCTCTGCTTTGTGTTTGGTGTTTACCTGCTGCAGAGATCAGAGGACGCTCGACTGGAAAGATAAAGTGTGTGTAGTATGTAAAAACACATGGGCTCTGAAAACATGTTCCAGTCTGATGCTCCTACATTGCGTTCTTCAGAATTATGTCCCGCCACCTCCGGCCCGAGCAAGCGTTCAGTCCGTGACAATAACTGCATTAGGTGTGTTTGCGTGGGTGGGTTGCTGCAGGTGCAACGATGACAGGTTGAAATATGATCCTGGAAATCCAGTTCAGTTCCACATCACCAGGTTTTAGGTTCAGCTCCATGATAACAGGATCTCAATTAAAGATCTTGATTAAAACATGTAGGTAACAATGATGAACAACCGTCCGTCACAAAGCCTTCTTTCTGTCATGACTCAGAGACACATTTTCAGGATTGACTGGATTTATGATTTATTTATGTGAAACATGTTGCACATTCTTAGTGTAAGTCATCCAGTCGCTCTTTATTATTATGAACGTCATGCCGCCCCTGAAGCCCAGATGAAAACTGATTTTGCTGCATTTTTCAAAAAACGGGATTCTGCAGAGAATTTGATCCCTGAAAGAAACCGGCTTGATTTGAGGTTAGGATTCCTTTTATTGCTTGTCATTCACCATTTACTAAACAAGCCACAACTTTTCTGAGTTCTATCTCAGTCGGACACATCTGAGGTTTAAAGATGCTCCAGTGAAAGTGTGAACGTCTCTCTGCAGCCTCCAGCTGTCCTGAGGCTGTAGGCACACCCTCAACGTTTCCAGGTCCTGACTCTGAGAGCAACAAAAAAAAAAAAAACTCAAGGTCAAAAGCAGACTCCAATTTTTGAGCGCCTGAGCAGACTGCTAATAATATCTTCAAGGTCAGACTGTGGTGCTGAAGGAATGAAGGGGAGGAGAGGACGGGTGGAGGTGCGCTCTCCTTAAAGAAAGTGTTCGTGCAGAAACCGGCACCGTAAAGACGAGGCTCACTGATGAGTCTGATGAAGCACTTTCTCTCTCCCAGCATCAATCAGACATTTTTCCAGTGAGAGAGAGAGAGAGAGAAAGAGAGTTTTAGAAGTTAAGTGATCTTGTACGCCTTCCTCCTCTCTGACTGTAAGGGATTACGTTCAGCAGTGCATGCGTAATAAAAGCTTTTGTATGACGTGTAAATCCAGATTTTTCTATACCCGTTTAAAGGGATACTTCACCGGTCGAAACATGAATCTGTATTGACATTGGGTCATATATGTAGTAGAAATGTGAAATCAATTTTGAAGTTGGAGCCTTCTTGGCCGAGAAAAGGCAGAAAGTGTCTTTTTGGCTTATGTGGATGAAAGACACCAAATCCCAGAATGCACATCACCGCAGGCCACTCCCACGAAGGTCTGCTACAGACATATTTGGCCAAAACGCAAGTCCGGCCTGTCGGCTGCAGCCATCTCGCAGCTATTATCGAGCTTTCTCCATAGAGCCTGTTAGCATAGCTTCCAAGCAATATGGCGGACGTTAAGTTTCGATTCTGGGAGTGAGTTCCCACCCACTGATCTGTGATTGGTCTGTAGCTTCAGTAGTCGAACATATGAAGAACTAGCGTTTTGTAGTTTCACCCCACTAACCGCAACAGCTTCCAATGACGCAAAATGCCGATTTTAGCGTCACTGGAAGCTCCAGACTTAAAAATACAAAGATTTCCCATCTCGGGAAAATGAGGGCGGGATGCACGACCATTCAAAAATACTACCAGGTTTCTAATGATACAAAGCTTAATGCAAATGGGTGAAGTATCCCTTTTAACAGTTCTTCATTAACCCCTTCTTCTCACTTCTTCGTCTTTTGCAGAGCCTGCTCGATAAATTCCTCATTGCCAACGCATCTCAGGCGGAGAGCAAGGTGTTCTACCTCAAAATGAAAGGAGACTACTTCAGATACCTGTCAGAGGTCGCCTCTGGGGACAGAAAGAAGGGTGAGTGTAACTTCAGATCCTCAGTCCATGTTCGAGCGTCCCTGCAGGACTCTGGACCTCTGTGGGATTTATAGTGTCGTTAATGCATGACTGCGAGGCAGACTGGTGTTTGTCGAAGCGGGGCTTGAACCCAGTTAACGACTCCTGACTCCGTGTGTCAGTAGCTCATCAGAGCGGCGACATTGTTCAGTTTGTGTTTGCTTTTGAGCTCAACACTCCTTTCATTCAACGGAACGTGTTGGACATTTATGACCTGACGACGTTACAAGAAAACTTTACTGCTATGATGTCAGAGCTGCTCCTCTGAAACTCGCATAAAAACCCCTCAAGCTCCAATGTCCAACAGCGCCCCTGTGACGTCTCGCCTATAAGTGCCATGGAGGCGGAACCCGGGGCGGAGTGATCCCAAATCTGCACCACCTTCAGAGGTTTTGCAGGGGTGAAAAGGGATCAGCTGAGTCAGTGCTGACACGTCTCCGCTGTGATTTAACACGATGCAACAAGGCAGTATGGAGTAATTGTTCATATTTATTTTGTGCTCAATAGAATAATCTCAGCATGACTCGGGCTGTACATTTCTGAATTTACAGTTGTACTCCCCAAACTGTTGGGCTGAGTCACCTGAGCCGTCCCTGCTCAGAAACACTTTAAAGGGTACATATTATAAAAACTTCTTCAGTGTTTTTGAACATATATTTGGGTAACCTGAGTGTCTACTGACCCACAAAATGTGAAATAAACCCATTCAGTCCTTTTGTTTGTGGTCTGCATAAGTCTTATAACACAGAGAAAAATGCTCCGTTTCTAATGTGCTCTCCTTGTGATGTCACAGTGGGATTCTGGTTAAAAAAAATAAAATCCCCTCCCCTCCCCTGGTATTTCCACACATGGACTTCACCCCCAGCCTAGAACAAAACTTTTTCACAGGTCTGCCATTTTTATTCTCGCTAGTGAAGGGGTGATGTCTACCAGGAAAACTAGGGGAGCTCATTGCATTTAAAGAGACACACACACCAAACCGGAGCGTGTCACACTGCTGGTTTCCCACCTGCTCGACTCTGACAGGTGACCGGCTAGTCCCACAAGTAGAGCTGTTTTTGTGCCGATCTCACACTCGCACGTACAAAAGCTGTTTCATGCCGCAGAGCGACACACACACACACACACACACACACACACGCACATTCTAGCACAACAAGCTAACAAGTCAGCGGTGCCAACATTCAGGAGGAGAAACACAGAACGTTTCTCTGCACACGCTCCCTCCTCTGCACGTGGCGCCTCTGAGTGTCAGGGCTGACCGCATGTGTGCACGCTCCAGCTGTCTCTCTTTAACTCTCTCACTCTCACTCTCTCTCTCCCTCTATCTCTGCCTCTCTCTCTCTTGCTCGCTCTCACTCTCTCTCCCTCTCACTCTCTCGATCTCACTCTCTCGATCTCACTCTCTCACTCTCTCTCTCTCTCTCTCGCTCTCTCTAACTCTCTCGCTCTCTCTCTCTCTCTCGCTCTCTCTAACTCTCTTGCTCTCTCTCTCTCACTCTCTTGCTCTCGCTCTCTCTCTTGCTCTCTCTTGCTCTCTCTCTCCCTCTCTCTCTCTTGGTCTCACTCTCTTTCTGTTTGAGCGCGTTATTAAAAAGTTTGACTTGATGTCAGACGTTTTCTCTTTGCAGGAAAAGTTAAATATGAATAATTAGAAACCGTTCACCGAGGCAGACGGGTCAGAGTCTGTGAGGAATCATTTCTTCACGAGGCAGAGAGAGAAGAGGGGGGGGAAGCAGGAAACGTCACTGTTTCTGAACACCCGACCTCCAGATGAGAGACGACCACTGACCACAGCCGCCCCGATCTAGAACTCCTGCCTCTTTTAAACACCTCCTGACTCTTCCTATATATGAGCGCTTTCTGCAGGTCACAGTGAAGCGCCTCCTCTCTTGGAGAATGTCTTTGTTCAAAGTCTGTCGGTGTAAAATGTTCGTTCTGGGTCTCTCGGGTCAGAAACGTATCAAAGTGACGTCTCGTTGTTGTGTTTTTGTTGCAGACACGGTGGAGAACTCTCAGCAGGCCTACCAGCAAGCCTTCGAAATCAGCAAGAAGGACATGCAGCCCACACACCCCATCCGGCTGGGCCTGGCTCTTAACTTCTCCGTCTTCTACTACGAAATCCTCAACTCACCCGAGCAGGCCTGCTCTCTGGCCAAGCAGGTGAGTGTCTCTGTGCGGCTGGTTCAGCAGCATGCTGTTCCTCAACGGTCAAAGATTCTTATGTGAACGCAGACAACACCTGATGAATCTCAGTCACAAATATTTAATCAGAAAACACCTGAAAGAGCTCATCCGTGTAAGAAGACGTTTCCATGACGAGAACATTCTCTTAATGTCTCTCTCTCTCTCTCTCTCCCTCTCTCTTTCTCTCTCTTTCTCTCTCTCTCTCTCTCTCTCTCTCTCTCTCTCCTGCAGGCTTTCGACGAGGCGATCGCCGAGCTCGACACCTTGAACGAGGACTCGTACAAAGACAGCACGCTGATCATGCAGCTACTAAGGGACAACCTGACTGTGAGTATCAAACGCTAACGCCATCACTCATCCACAAAAGTTTTTAAAAGTTTTCAAATTCGAGGAGTCGAGCGGACGATTTCAACACTTCCTGCACCGACACGTGTACCGTTAAAATAAACGCTGAAATGTCCACACACCGCCATGCACGGCGCTGTTTGCTGCCACTTAAGTCGATGCTCCTTCCACAGCAAGCGCCGCAGTCCGTCTCTAGAGCGTGCCAACAGCAAGCATGCGTCAAGCTGGACAGAATAGAACGACCCAGACAGGAAGTCAGAGAAAGAAAAGTGTCCAGTGATTTTCAAAATAAAACACAAGAACAGACTCCTGATCGTTTATTCCACCACTTTATCAACATGGCGTCAAAACAGGAGCAATCGACATGTGGTCTGCACGGTGGTTAGCTCTTTATTCCTGCGTGATCTTGTAGCTCTCGTGTGATCTTGTGAGCCCGTGTGTACGGCTGCTCATGGACCAGAAACTGAAATGTGTAAATGGCGGGTCAGGAAGCGTAAATATGAAAGGCTTGATCCTTTCATTTTTAAGGGAAACTTGTCCCACATACTCATCGACCGTGCCTGAACTTCAAGGCTAACTCGTCCATCCTGCGGTGAGAAAGTGGGACACTGACGAGGAAACTAGAGAGAGAGAGGGGGGAGGGTGAAGAGGAAGTGACTTCTTTAAAACAAGGGGAACTGGAACAGAACCGTGTTTTGTTGGATTTTATCCTTCAGGTCTGAACACTAAAACACAGATCAGTAAACACTGCGTTAGCTTCACACATATCCATGTTAAGACGCCGGTTTCCCAACACTCTTCCAGCGGTTTCCTGTTGCTGCAAATGAGGTGAAGACGCCATATCTGCGATGCCATGTTGGCAGCGGTCCCGTGTTTCTCAGATTGTGAACTGCTGCAGTTTGAGAACCAGGACCAGGTCCATGTGGTCACACTCGGGGAGATGAAGCGTGCACGGCGCTCGCTCGTCCTCGCTAACATAAAAAATCAGATGAATGAAGTGGTGACGATGACTGATGACGTGTTTCTCTTCTCTCCGCAGCTGTGGACATCAGAAAACCAGGGAGACGAGGGCGAGACCGGCGACGGGGAGAACTAGAGCGCACTTCACTGTTAACCCATCCCCACTCTCTTCCTCCTCCTCCTCCTCCTCCTCCTCTGAGCTCTCGTCCTCTTTCTTCTCTTCTTCCTCTCTTCATACACATTTAAAAAAAAAAAAAAACAGCCCGTTCATTCCCTCGTCCCACTTTTTCAAAAACCCGGCCTCCCGACTTCCCTTCTGTATAACCAACAGCATGAATAGACCCCGCCCCCCTCCACCACCAACAACAGATATATACGTTAAATTTAAAAGAAAAAACGAGAAAGTACTACTCCATGACCCCTCCTCCTCCTCCTCCTCCTCCTCTTCCTCCTCATCCTCTTCATCATCACTCCACGGCCGGCCGCGCCGACTCAAACCAGCGGCCGGTCTCGTCTTCTAGCACGCAGGGAGGGGTTTAAATCCCCAACCACGGAATAATAAACGTCTTTTAGAGCCCTCTTTTTACCCCCCCCCCCCCCCCCCCCATTTAATCTTCCTCCTCCTTTCCTTCCTAACACCTCAGTATGTCCCCCCTTCCTCCCCTCCCCTCTTTAGCGAGTTAATGCATTGATATAGATGTACCCCCCTCCCCCCTCCCCCCCCTCCCCCCCCTCCTCCTCCTCTTTTGGCTTCTCTTAGTGTACCGGCACACCCGGCTGGTTTTATTCCACTTTAAACAAAGACAACAAAAAGGTTATTAAACTGTCCGTTTATTTTCAACAAACACTGTGATGCTTAGTTTGTCCTCCACATCGACACCCATCTTCTTCTTCCAGCTGGGAGGGGGAGGGGGAGGGGGGGGGGGTGTTTGAGCAGCAGGGGGTCATTCTGCTGACGGGTTATACAGAAGGGGGGCTCGCACAGGGCTGTATTGTGACACTGACTCATTAAAAAGACAAACACAAACTCTCCTGGAGTTTCATTTACCGGCTTTTTTTTTTTTTTTTTTTTTTCATTTCTTCAACATGAATCTGGAGAAACCATTTTTAAAAAACATTCCATCTCATGTGTGGGAAGATTTTACACGCTCACGACTAACGGGACCCGCCTGCTTCCTCGGATCCACCACACCCGGCCCACTCCCCCCCCACCCCCCCACCGACGCGTACGTTCAACCTCCCTCTCTTCGATCGCTTTCTCTTTTTTCTTTGTGTGTGTGTAACCGATTAAACTTCTCTACCCCCCCCCCCCCCCCCCCCCCCCTCCTCCTGGTTTTTGAAAAATGTAAAATTGTAAAACATTTTTAGAGCTTAACTGTAAATCTGTCTTTTGGAGAAAAAAAAAACACAAAACGTGAACGGTTTGTCGATGTTGTCCGTTAACAGCCGCTTGCAAAGGAAACCTTGAAGCCGTTACAGTCAGCTGCTGGTTCTACGTGTGCCGTTTGTTTTGGTACTTTAACCCCGCCCCCTCTCTCTCTCCTCTCTCGCCCTTCTCCTGCTTCCTGTACTGACACATTTGGAGCCGACAGAAATGCACGTCATCTTTTATGCTCATGTTAAGAAGAAAGCATCCAGTCGGGCCTTCTCTGCCCAGCCACGCTTAAACTTCCTGCTTCCTCGTCGAACGCCGCAGAGCCCGGCTGTCGGAGACGATACCGATCTCGGAGATCGCATTCGGCCTCTTCCTCCGCCCCGCCCTCACTGCCTTGTTTACACCACGTGCCGCCGAATTGTGCAACAGCCACAAAACAGCGAGGAGATGTAAACGCCGGATAGACGGTTAAATTGACAGCTTTCTCCTTGCTGAGCTCCATCAGATAACTAAGTGACGCCTCCTCGGCTCGGGTTGTTTCATCTCGTCACTCAAGCGTCACTTTCCACACGTCGTGTAAGCGTTTGTCCCAAAGGCGAGCTTTGAGTTCAGATGGTCACGTAGATGAAGACGTGAGAAATGTCTACCTGTCTTTGTGTGGAGTTTGAGGGGGCGTGTCTTCTTCCTTTAGCCGAGTCGCTCTGCGGTTCAAAACGGGGGAAGCAACAAGTTTAAGCTGCGCCCTTTGAGTCATTTAAAAAAAAAAAAAGGCAACGTGCGTTCAAAGGAGCCAAATCTCCCGGCAGCCAATCATCTGTCTGGAAGATGGAACCCGGAGTTCACGGCTAAGAGTTCATGAACAGACGCACGCCACGAGTTGACCTTTCACATCAAAGACGTTCGATCGGGCGGTGAACATTTGAACGCCACCAATCCGGCTTCACGTTCGTAGTCCTTTAAGATTGACTGGCTTTGAGTCCCGTCAACCAATCAGACGAGTTTTCCTCCCCCACTTCCCTCCTCTCAGTGTCACAGTGACCTCGTCATGAACCATCTCGACATTCCACTCCGTTGGTGTCGAAACTAGAACGCCACGACGTCTCGATGTTTGATTTTTCTTTCCGCTGGGGACGAATGTTTTCACGCACTGAAGCTCGAAAAGGTTAAAAAGACGAGTTCCTCCCCGCCGCTCTCTCTCTCTCTCTCCCTTTTCTCGTTAGGCCGTTCCCTCCCCCCTCCCCCTCTTCTTCTTCTACGCTTTGTAAGGAATAAAACTGATCCCATGCAGTAGTGAATGTGGCACCGAGCCTGTCTGTATATCTGGTATCTCAAATCATTTTGTTTTTACTGACCAGTATTCTGCTTAAAAATAAAAAGACAAAAAAAAAAAAACAACCCAAAAAAAAAAAAAACAACAAAGTTTGCTTCTGTGACGGTTTTATTGCTTAGCGCGCACGTGGTTGTGAAAACGTAGACTTAGCTTAAGGACGCCAATAAAAAAAACAGAAAATGACAACAAAAAAAAACACCCCCCTTTCGACACCTCCCCCCTTCCCCTCCCCTGCCCCTCCCTCCCTGGTTATTGACGTAATACTAGATTTGTGTATGTCTTTTAAAAAAAAACAAAAAAAAAAACCCGACTCTAGTTTCACCCTACATGTTATAAACAGGACAAAATGTAAAAGACGATTTAAAGTGAAATAAAGGTTTTATCAGTTCCGAACTCGCCCCGCTCTCTTTTCTTTACCCACCTCAGTCTCCTCATAGCGCATGCTCCACTCACAGCCCACTCTACTGGTTTGAGGTGCATGCTGGGAAAGATCGGAAGAGGGGAAAGCGTGCAAAAAAAAAAAAAAAAAAACGGGGGAGAGGGATGTTTGGGGACGACAGGTTTGTGTAGCGACCTCTGAAGCATGAAATGAAAACACACAACTTGATGACATAAAGGCTGCAGCGTTCCCGCCGTTATGATCTTCAAACACGGCGAGATGCAAGAGCGTGCGCAGAAGAAGTGAGGGACGCTGCAGCGCCGTGGGAGACCGCTGTTCTTCAGCCGTGTAGTCCGGGTTCTTAAAGTGTGCCGTCTCCTTCCTGATGGTAGGGGGACAAATGCAGAAGGTCCTGGGGGGGGTTGACCGATGGACCTCGCCTCCCGCTGCAGGCGGTCAGCACAGACCAGCTCCCACAACCTGTGTGCTCATCGGTGGTTAGCGGGACGATGAACCCCACCCTCCCCCCCGTGTGCAAACATGCAAAGAGTTCTTACATAGGAGACAGGCTTCAGTTTTCTGTGGTCAGTTTCATATCAGGGATTTACAGAGCTAGCTGCTTAGCGCCCTCTACAGAATCATCCTGGGATTACTCTGACACACATTTACCTCATGAAACTCTGCCCACTTTCAGTTTGGACATCCAGCAGGACTTTCAAATTTCCTGATATTCTCAGACTGAGCATCATGTGTGAACACAAACAGCTGAATGTTTCTCTCTTCACCCGGAGTTTCTCCTCCAGCCTCCTCGTATTTATTCTGCAGAAAGTCAGAGTGAGCTGATGTGATCAGAATTCACCTGGAGTGAGTGGGGGGGTGGTGACGTTTATTCCCTGTGATCGCTGCATGACCATAGACTGTCTGCACACCACCTCTACCATCTCCGTGTTCTAATGAACTTGCTGCATTATGTTTCCTGTTCTCCAGTTTATGTTCTTCTCCACTCTTTAGTTCAGATTGAGATTCTGTTCAACTACACGTAGCATTGATAGAAAGGACACATATTCTCATTATAGCACTGAGTAGAGGACACTGCTCCGTCCAAAGATCCCACATCGCTCATTATATCACGTCTTACCTCAGGAGACCCCCCCCCGCTCCAGTCCGACAGGGAAAGTCTCCTGCTGTGAGGTGCATGTGTGAACAAACAGGAGAATATGAGGAGCAGTCCTCCTGAATCTAGATATTTCAGGAGTGCATGTGTGAAAATGGCTTGGGTGAGTTAAAAAAAAAAGAGGATAGGAACAGCAGCATCAGTCCGATTTAAATAATAACATGAAACTAGAGAAGAGTGAGAGCGCTCGATGTTTGTTTTCAGTTTATTTTCAGTTTCAAACAGAAGCAGGAAAACAAAAGACAGCAGACATGATCAAACAGAAGCAGCTTCTTGAACATGGAGTGTCGATGGGACTCGGACACAGAAACTGGAGATGCAGTTTTTATTATTTTCTGAGTGAAGTCTTCGGAGCAGAGCCGAGTTTAACGCTGCAGCTGGACGATGGAAACAGGCACTTCAGGCAGGCGGAGCTCCGCCTACTACAGCAGGTGATCAAACAAACACAAGGACTGCTGACTAAATGACGCTCATCTTGAAGGTGTAAATAAATTAAACTCGACAGTTTCCAGATTTTGTGAACACTCAATAACCTCTCGTGGTAGTTTCTCTTCCTTTAACATGCTCGTCACTCAGATCTACCTGAGGGAACACCTGGTGTGGAATTAATGTCTCCAAACTGAATAAACTTTTACAATCACCAAGAAGTCGACGGACAGAACCGACAGTTTAGAAATCATCGGCTGTCTGATTTTCAGGATATCATGACGGATGTGTTTTCACAAAAACAATCGATCAAAACCTGCCGCAGCTCAAAACAAGTTGTTAAAGATCAAGACTGTAAGAGCCGGAGCCAATTCAGAAAGAAATACTTTGCATGGAAGCTCTTTTTGAATTCATAACCGTTACAAGCACGCACTGAACCGTGAACGTTTCAATATTCTACCGCCAATCATTCGATCATTTGATTTTAAAGATGGAGGCTTTAAAGCGATCGTATGGATAATTTAAAAAATAACGATGTAATGGTAGAGCGAACAAAGACGCTGCAGGTTATCGGTGTGCATTAGCCTAGCTTGCAAGTTAGCGCTGTTGCTTCTGCAGACGGAGCTCGACAAAAAGCCGTTTTAGTGGCGAGTGACGCATGCACCCCGCGGGACGAAGCACGATACAAAGACTGCAGCATTGTTCAATTTAAACTTTGAAAATCTGTGAGTCTAACGACTCGTGTCTTTACAGACAGATTAGAGGCTCAGAGGTTAACCAGGAATCCTTGCGTAATTTTGTTTTGCGTCCAGCCGGAGCGCCACGAGCCGCCGGGGGATCCCTCTCCGACACGGTGATTGTAAACGCTTATTCTCCGTTTGAAATGTGGTCATTTCAGCGTTTATAAATACCAATAAATACAAAAACGGGTGAAACACAAACATTCTCTCCTTCCTCCGTTCTCGCCAATCGGGAGTTTTTTTTTTTTTTCTTTCCAGAAGCTTCTGGGGAACGCCTCGTTTGTTCCCGAGGTCGAAGACAGATCATGACGGAGCATTTTGGAAACAGGCGGATAACTTGGACGCACGGCGGTGGAATCGTCTTCAAAAAAAACTTAAGTGACTCGTCTTCCTCCCCTCCCCCCCCTCTCCCGGTGAGCAGTGCGTCGTCACTTCTTCTTCTGCACTTCCTGCAGCAGCTTCAGGGCGGCGGTGTTCTTTGGTTCCACTTTCAGCAGCTTATCGAGGTCGTCTACGCACGCTTTGGCGTCCTGCGGGGAGAACACACGAGGTCAAAGGTCAAAACTGAAGTTAAAAATATAAACACATGAAGGAAAGGTCGCTGTGCAACATCCAACACTGCAGAGTAAAGATTCCTAAAGTCACTGCTGTGCTGACAAAAACACACAGTCCTCGCTGTGTGGCGCTCTGATAAAACGCCATCAGGTGAGAACGCCGCCACATCAAGACAGGAGCTGCTCTAATTTGTCACCAGCTCTAAAAAAAAATAACACTTTTGTAGCCGCCGTGCGGTGCATCAGGAGGTGATTCAGAGTGAGACGCTCACCTTGAGCTCCTTGTGAGCCTGCGCCCTCCTGTAGAGCGCCTTCAGGTTGCTGCTGTCGATCATCAGCGCCTCGTCGCAGTCTCTGACGGCGTCTCTGTACTGCTTCAGCGACAGGTAGCACAGAGCCCTGAGCACACGCACAAAGAAGATAATAACCATGAGCGACACAAACAGTCTGTATTTGGCAATCATCCTGTTAGCACCCATACAAAGTGAAAAACAAAACAAAAAAACAACACCAAAAACCGTCACCATGTGTACAACCTATCCCACCAGTTTTATTTGACATAATTTTCTAACTATACTGTCCCCATGTTTTTCTTTGTCCCGTTTGCTCATTTACTTATTTTGTCCCTCTCGCCAATTCATTCATTTTATTTACTGACCCTTTTCCTTTGTTTGTTTTTGTCTAAATCTGCTTGCAAAACTGTATCGTGCCACAGCTCCCCTCTTGTTTGTGTCTCTTTTTTTTTTACTGTGAGTGTGTGTTTGCACGTTTTGGTGAATAAAAGTTAAAAAAAAAACATGAGAGCGCAGAAAACACGTCTGCTCCAACGGCGTTAATCTCAGGAGCTGGGGATCCAACCTCCGACCTGACGGTTCAGAGACGACAACCACTGACCCACAGCCGCCCCTCCTAACATTTCACACCTCTAAATCGTATCTATGGCGATCCTGTAGCAGAGGCCTTTAAAGGGTTAAACATGTGAGCGAGTAAACGTGTCCCTCACCTGTTGGTGTACGTGGTGATCTCAGCTGGATTCAGTTTCAGGCTCTGGCTGTACTTATCGATGGCCTTCTTGTGTTCGCCCTTCTTCACCAGGGCGTTCCCTTCCTCCTTCAGGACCTGGCCTCTCTTTAAGTCCTTCTCAGCGGGCGCTGGCGAGAAGAGGGCAGCAGAAAGCTCAGACGGTACGTTTCTTTTAAATACTATCGTGACACAATAATAAAGGTCTCAAACCCTTAAAATCTTCTCACCAGGTTTCTTCGCTTGTGTGGTTTCCGTCTGTGGCGTCGTCGGGGTCGGTTGTGCTGCATTGGCGGTCGTCTTCTGGCCGAGTTTCTCTCTCACTGACAGCGGGACGACGGGGATGGGAGGAAGCTTTTCTCTCCACGAGAGACCGTCTGCTTCTGTGAGCGCCTTCGTCATCCTGACATTCAGAGAAACAGAAATCATTGCTCTCTCTTTCTGTGCCTAAGAGAGAAGATGAGCGGTGAGCGTTAGGTACCTGTTTGTGCCGTCGTGAGCGGCCGCGATGTTGCAGTCGATCTGCAGAGCGGTCTTGTAGTCGACGTAGGCGTGCCGGTAGCGCTCCACAGCCTCGTAGGCCGCAGCACGACGAAGAAGAGACTTGACGTTGAACGGCGAAAACTCCAGAGACCTGCGAGAAAAACATGACGGAGGTCAAGAACCAACGCTGATAATCATCAGCTGATGTGCATATAGGATAGAACGACCCAGACAGGAAGTCAGACAAGGAAACGCACAGAGCAGCTGGTGAATTTCAAAATAAAACACAGCATATAGACTCCTGGTCGTATTTTCCATCACTTCATCAACATGACGTCAAAATGAATTCCCACGTGAGCTTGTAGTTCCCGTGTGATTTGTGTACAGCTGCTCATGGATGCGTTAACGCTCCACAAACGGGCCGGGTGGGGCCGGGCGCACGTTGTCAGACTATGTGGAACATTTTATTTTTTTGTATTTGCAGACTTCACAGCGGCTCAGGATGGATGAAAACAGAAACACTCACATGTTGCAGTCTTTCACACACTCCCCACAGTTTCCGTCTTTCAGGTAGCTCGCCGCACGGTTCGAGTACAAGATGCCCAAGTCCTCGGGGTTCTTTGTACCTTCAGGACAAACACAAGATGGGAGATGACATTTTTGGGTGGTGGTGATGAGGCTGGATTACATCGACGTGTTTGAATGTTTCTTAAAGCAGTATTTTTATTTCACACATTCAGCCTCTTGTATCTCCTTTCCAGAAAACTGACAAAGATGGGTTCATGTTTGGGGAACACTTACTGGACTTGTCCAGCTCTTTGATGGCCTGGCTGTAGAGGTTGGTCGCCTCTCCATACTGCCCCGTCTTAAAGCATTCGTTTCCAGCTTGTTTCAACTCCGACCAGGAGCGAGCCTTCTGCTTCTGCGGCATCTCTTCTTTTTAATAACAAAACTGTCGAAAAAGAGCCAACATTATGATCACCAGTGTTTCCCCTAGGTTTACAGCATGGGGGGGGGGGAGAGACAAGCCGACATGCTGACATGCCGACACAAACACTTGAAGGAATCTTGGTGTTCATGTGTTACTTTTAATGACAGCTGTCCTTTTCTATCGGAAAGGTATATATATTTACGGTGTGGCCGAGGTTTTATTTTGAATTCTGGCTTCATTAGCTGTTGGCCTGTTTATCACACAGACCTGTCAAACATTATCACCAAGTAATGTCAGGAAAATTAAGAGTTTTAGGAAAAATGTCCATCTTGGAAATGATTTTCAATTTGCTGTAGACATAACTTTTCATTGGTCTGTGTTGAAGTACTCAAGGTGTGTCCCTGTCTCCATCCCTACATGTCTTGGTCTGGTCTCTGGCATGTCTTGGTCTGGTCTCTGGTCTCTGGCATGTCTTGGTCTGGTCTCTGGTCCCTGGCATGTCTAGGTCTGGTCTCTGGTCCCTGGCATGTCTTGGTCTCTGGTCTCTGGCATGTCTTGGTCTGGTCTCTGGTCCCTGGCATGTCTTGGTCTGGTCTCTGGTCCCTGGCATGTCTTGGTCTGGTCTCTGGTCTCTGGCATGTCTTGGTCTGGTCTCTGGTCCCTGGCATGTCTTGGTCTGGTCTCTGGTCACTGGCATGTCTTGGTCTGGTCTCTGGTCCCTGGCATGTCTTGGTCTCTGGTTGGTCTGGTCTCTGGTCTCTGGCATGTCTTGGTCTGGTCTCTGGTCTCTGGCATGTCTTGGTCTGGTCTCTGGTCCCTGGCATGTCTTGGTCTCTGGTTGGTCTGGTCTCTGGTCTCTGGCATGTCTTGGTCTGGTCCCTGGCATGTCTTGGTCTGGTCTCTGGCATGTCTTGGTCTGGTCTCTGGTCTCTGGCATGTCTTGGTCTGGTCTCTGGTCTCTGGCATGTCTTGGTCTGGTCTCTGGCATGTCTTGGTCTGGTCTCTGGTCTCTGGCATGTCTTGGTCTGGTCTCTGGCATGTCTTGGTCTGGTCTCTGGCATGTCTTGGTCTGGTCTCTGGTCTCTGGCATGTCTTGGTCTGGTCTCTGGCATGTCTTGGTCTGGTCTCTGGCATGTCTTGGTCTCTGGTTGGTCTGGTCTCTGGTCTCTGGCATGTCTTGGTCTGGTCTCTGGTCTCTGGCATGTCTTGGTCTGGTCTCTGGTCTCTGGCATGTCTTGGTCTGGTCCCTGGCATGTCTTGGTCTCTGGTTGGTCTGGTCTCTGGTCTCTGGCATGTCTTGGTCTGGTCTCTGGCATGTCTTGGTCTGGTCTCTGGCATGTCTTGGTCTTGACTACATCACTAGTTATTGGTAGAATATTTAATAATATCTTCTTCATTAACAGACAGTGATGGTTTTACTACCGGCTCTTATTCCTGGTTTTCATAAAACCCCTTTAATAACTTTGGCAGCATTTATATCTATCTAAAGTAACTATTCATCAGAGTAACTTATATCTAAAGTAACTATTCATCAGAGAGTAACTTATATCTATCTAAAGTAACTATTCATCAGAGAGTAACTTATATCTATCTAAAGTAACTATTCATCAGAGTCCATGCTGTACACTTCACAGCTTTAGCAGTGTGTTAGCTTAGTGTAACTATTGTACTAGCCTGGTACCTAGCTGCTAATAGATGCTAACGCACCTTTTTCACTTGATGGTCATCTGTATAAACTAGCACTAAAATTTACCTGTAATGCACCTTTAATGCCACTGCGCTGTCTCCAGTTTACAGCTGGCTTCACTGTCACTTTTTCTCTTTATAAGTTAACTGCTAGGTTAGCTTGCTAGCTGAGTATTGCTAACTCTAGTAGCGTTAGAATGCCGTTTTAAGAAGACAGCAGGCTAACCGGTGTAGCGGTTTAACGAGTGACCGTGTTAGCTGATGACCTCCATCCGAATGCGTTGGTAGTTGTCGTAGTTAAAAAAAACAGCTATTAAAGACGGCAATTATCCAAACGGACGTCTCTTTGTTTAGTATTTTACTGGATACATATTTAAAAGAGAATGGTTTCACATTGCAGGTCGTTTGGGACACTTCACGATAAACGCTGACGCATTCCGCCAAAAGTCACCGGTTAGCACGGTCACCAGATGAGTTGTAACACCACATCCGCCACAGCTAGCTATGCTAATTAGAGAAACTCAGCAGACTTACCGGCTTCTGGTTCCGATGGATTTAAACACAACAGGGACGTCCCCCCCCCCTCCTCTCTTCACAACACAAGTGATCGAAACGTCTTCACCACTACCGGCTCCTGAAGCTACCTGTACCTGTCCTGTCCGGTGTTAACAATGACATTACTCTGCGCGTGGTCTTTTCTCCGGGGCGTCCTCTCTCTCTTCTGCCTGTGAAGAAGAAGAAGAAGTTCTCGGCTGTCTCTGGTAACTTGTCCGTCCTGTGAGGGAGGGGACTCAGGGGGTTCTGTTACTGTATCGGTTTCATTTCTTGGACATGCTGCGTTCAAGCGCTTCGGGAATTATAGGACTTTTGATGAGCGTCTGGTGTGCAGTAGCTTCTTCTTCTTCTGTGGAATTTCATGTCGGTTGTCATCCACAGTTGATGAATTTGCCGCCACCTACTGGACTCTATTAGCCTCACAGTGCACCATATTTACAGAGCCCACCAAAAGTAATCCTACAGTCTCAAAAAGGCTTTTTTTTATTTATTTTTTTAAGAAAATAAAAATAATGTTGGAATGATTATTGTCACATAAACAGACAGGATCTTCAAGGATCCCGCACGAGGTTGGGAAGTTTGAAAAAGTGAAGTCTGTGCGGATCACGAGAGGAGGAATGGTAATCATTGACTGTACTTCGGATGTACCGGATTCCAGAGGTCGCAAGTTCCACTCAGATGTTTCCCGATAAGCTGTAGAGATGGAGTTTCTGTAGTATGTGTAACATCTAATGTCTGTATTGCAATATGCTGAAGGGACACAAGGGGGCCCTCTGATCAAGGGTATCTTTCTTTGTTGGTGGGTTTACAGCTGGGGTCAGCCTTCTGTTGTCCATAAACTGAAAGAATTTCAGAAGACTCTCCGGTCTGATATCGTCTTACATCTAAAGACTTCAGTATGTGACAGCAACACTTTGCAGAATTGCAGCGTCATGTGTGAACACAAACAGCTGAATGTTTCTCTCTTCACCCGGAGTTTCTCCTCCAGCCTCCTCCTATTTATTCTGCAGAAAGTCAGAGTGAGCTGATGTGAGAACGCAGCAGGATATAATCAGGAGAATTCACCTGCATGGAGCGAGTGGGGGGGGGGTGGTGACGTTTATTCCCCTGTGATCGCTGCACGACCATAGACTGTCTGCATGCCACCTCTAACATCTCAAATATCAAATATTCTCATTATAGCGTTGTTGTTTTTTAGCAACTACCAGTGTTATTTTTTTTGTCTCGTCTCAGGACATTTCCCCAGACTCTAGAAACATTGATTTTATACCTTTAATGTTTGCAAATACTTTGTAAAAATTACAAAAAATCTACCCCTACAGTTTTCTCGTTTACGCCTAGGGGTCGGTTGTCTCAATTATTTTTGGACTGGTGGGGTCGGGTGAAGTGCATGGGCTCCACTCCTCCGCCCTTCTATTGTTAAAAGATTTCTTTATTTTGGGGGATTTATTTATTTTGCCTATTTTTGATAAGACAGTGGATAGAGTAGGACACTGGGGAGATAGAGATAGATTGGGGAATGGCATACAGAAAAAGAGACACAAACCGGACTTGAACCTAGGCCGCCTGCTTGGAGGGCTGTAGCCTCCTTAATGGGTCGTGACCTAACCACTAGGCCAGAGGCACACTCCAAACCAAGTGCTATGGGGTTTTCCTGAAAGCCTATCTGGTGACATCATTGCGTCTGTTGACATAAATGCGATCAACGACCTCTGATGACGTGTCAGGGTCTGGAAGAGTCGTCCTAGTTTGTAAGGGGAGATTCCACTGCTACCCCTTGTAACTCTGTTCTGAGGGGCAAAGGTGCCCTCCAAAAACAGGAAACAAGGAGAAGGGAGTAAAGGTTAGAAATGGGACTGAGCCGTATAACTAAGAGGGTCTCCCCTTGAGGACACTGAGCTGGTATCAGTTGGGTATAACCTCTTCTGCTGCAGCTGCTGTTTGCTAAAGTTTAAAAAACGCACTGCACAATTTCAACATGCTGAATGACACACTTTAGTCTGTTTGGAATCGGCTGCTGTCGTCACTGCAGCGAGTTCACTAAACCTCAAAGGCTGTACATCACAGTTTGACGCAAATCCCTCGGTTTGCCAGATGTGAGAGCAGTTATCAGGTCAAATCAACAGGTGTTGCAGCGATGGAAGCGGGCAAGAGAACTGGTTCAGATAGAAGTGATTGTACCCGACCTAAAAAGCCTCTGCATGTTTCTAATAAGCTCCACGAGCAGAAACGTGCTCAAACTAGGATCAATATTGGAGATGCTTTTGAAAAATGGAGAGAGGTTAGAACACAGAAAGGTTTACAGACCGATGCAGAGCTGGATAAACACTGAAGCTTCAGAGTCCACCACATGGCAACCTGTGTGAGCATCAACTCTAGAGAGGAGGGGGCGAGGGGAGACAGCTCTCTACAATGTTTAGAACCTGGACTGCAGTACCCATTTTATACACTAGGGGTCAGAGTTACATACTGCTCCTTTAAGCTCATCATATGCCTACTATTTCATTCACATTAAATAAATTCTCATAAGCAAAGTAAACGTTCTTTTGCCCACAAGATAGTTTTATGTACACACTGAAACTTGATTTTTGTATTATTCATAGTCCTATCAAGGGGTCGGTTCTTCTGAATTGTTTGTCATGAATATGAGCAGTCATTAAAATAGCAGCTCTTGTTCAGGTTCTGTTCAGAGATTTTATGATCTTCAGACAGCCTGTTAACTGTCTGTCTATTCTTATATGTTCGCTCGCTGTTATCTGTGTCTTCTCTTTCTACAGATAACTCTTTCTTCCTCTGACCATAAACCAGATAATCTTCAGATATGATACAGATTGTGCTGATTACATACTCTCCGTTTATGAGTTCAAGTGAATAAGTCGCTCCCTGAGCAGGTTGATTCATCTGAAAGCACAGCAGCATCTACGACATGCTCAAACAGTTTTCTGCATATTGCACACAAGCCGTAGTAATATATCATGCACTTCCTCTCTGCGATTCATCAATCAGGTATTTCCTGTCAGAGCAAACCCTAACCCTAGCCGAAAATATCAGGACAGGACAGCATGCCCCAAAAGAAAAATTCAAATTTAAGCAGATCTGGACTAATCAATTTCAGTTCAGAGACGACCATTTCCAATATGGAACAGCACTTTAGAAAACAATGGGTACCTCAGGCATCATCTATTAAAGGAGCAGTATGTAACTCTGGATACTGCAGTCTAAATTCTAAACATTATAGAGAGCTGTCCTCCGCCCCCTCCTCTCTAGAGTCGCTACTCACGCAGGTTGCCATGTGGTGGACACTGAAGGTTCAAAAGGTTCAGCGTTCTAACCTCTCTCCATTTTTCAAAAGCATCTCCAATATTGATCCTAGTTTGAGCACGTTTCTGCTCGTGGAGCTTATTAGAAACATGCAGAGACTTTTTAGGTCGGGTACAATCACTTCTATCTGAACCAGTTCTCTTGCTCGCTTCCATCACTGCAACACCTGTTGGTTTGACCTGATAACTGCTCTCACATCTGGCAAACTGAGGGGCTTAAACTTACATGCAGCTGACATGTTTTTTGAAAGCATTGTAGCTTCTGTTGTCTGCTAGGATCATACAAGCATGCACTCACAAACATAAGTACAAACACACACACACACACACACACACACACACACACACACACACACACACACACACACACACACACACACACACACACACACACACACACACAAACATACATAAGTGTACATACATGGTCCACTAAATATCACTATCAGTTGTTGTTGAGCAAGTTGCAATTGGTGAGTTGTTCAGTCAGCATTGCTCTATCAGTGTTTTTGTCCCGGTCAGCTCGTAAACAGGCCGAGCCTCGCTGAAACACACATGCACCCATCAACCCCCCCCCCCCCCCCCCCCACACACACACACACACACACACACACACACACACACACACATCCCCAAACGCCAACCAGGAAATCAAAACAAAAAAGAATAAAATCCTTCTTTATGTCGTAACTTCTTGCAAACTCTTCATCCTGTAATTTCAGTCGACCACATACTCGTCTCAGACCATATGTTTGGAAGTGAACAGGTCTTGTAGTCGCCGGTCCCCTATCCTTTTTGGAGCACTCACACTAGTCAAACGATCTGGACTTTGGGGGTCCAATGTTCTTGGGCGCAGTACAGATTGCTTCGTGTGACTGCGCCCTTAGGAAAATAATTTGTTACATCAGATGACATGGAAATGTGTCTTGACAGAAGGTCTTTGGCACCTGGAATCTATTGGGGGTGGGGGGGGGGGGTTGAGTCCAGACCCTGGAGCTGATGACTTGTTGAGACCGGATGGGTGGTTTTGTTTTGGTCACATGTCGAATTGACGAACGTGCAATCTTAATTTATCAGAGAAGCTTGTTCTTCTTTCTGATTGGTCAAAGTTCTTAGAACTTGTTTCATATTTAAACTATCTCTTCGTTTGAACGCTATCTGATAACTTTGAACATTTGAGTCCCAGTTTAACGATAACTGGGAGTTTTCTAAAAATCATGTATCGTACAACACACTGGTGTTCTTTGTATCTGCGTGGATGATGATGATCATTTTCAATCATCACAACATTTACTGAGTTCAGAGAGGATGAGACGTTTTCAAGTCTTGTAATCCTGTGAGGCCCTCAAGGTGTTTTTGGATCTTGAAAGTGCTGCCTTACATTCTTCAACACTTTATAAAAACACACAAAACACGACATTTCAGGAGTGTGATGTAGACACATCGTTTTGTGTTTTGACCCTCAGGGCCACCATACCACATAAAGTGCAAATGTGAAATTTTTGGAGAGATCTACAGATTTAGGTCTCGCTCACAGCGAGTGTGACGTTCAGTAGGGTTACATGGCGCTAGATATTCAAATTTCTGATCGTATCAGACACTGTTTGGACTTTTTAAATGCATGTAAACATCTTAGTCCGACCTACATCGGACCAAAATCGGACCATAACGGACATCTCATCATCGGAAAGGAACACCTAGATGTGTCGTTCATAGTCGGTAAACTAACGGCATGTAAACTCAGCCATCGTACCGTAATCGGATTTCGCGTTCTGCGCATGCTCATACGTTAAATACTGTATTCGGTGCGGCATTATTAATGGCGGTGAGGTTTTATCAGGCTAACACGTGTTAACAGAAATACACACTAACAGACTGACTTTTTTTTTTTTAAGATTTATTTTTGGGCTTTTTGTGCCTTTAATGAAGAGATAGGACAGTGGATAGAGTCTGTAATCAGGAAGAGAGAGAGGTGGGATTTGAACTTGGGCCGCCCGCTTCTATACATGGGGTGCGCACACAAACCACTGCGCCACCAGCGCCCCACTTACAGACTAACTTGAGGAACAATTGAGAGCTCTTTTTATTATTCAAATGTTCAAATCTACTTCACTTCCTCGAATAAGAATCTATCCGTGTTGAAAGATATCGTTCTTTCTCTGGAGGTAAAGAAGCGAGCAGACTTCTCAGTGAAGTTATGCAGCAGGTTAAAGATCCTCTCCGTGTTTTATGACTGCCTGTTGTTCATACAACACCTGAGCACAGGGTGTTATGTAACTAAAGGAGCCAGTGTCTTCTTCTTCTTGTATTGTATCACAATCTGACCCCTGTGAAGTTGTTATTGTCTTCCAAGGTGAAGTGAAGGTAGGAAGAAGAAGATCTTAATTTGAAGGCTCAGAGTTTGTTTCTGCCTTTATTTAGTGACAGGACAGAGGATAGAGCCTGAAAGGGAGAGAGAAAGAGAGAGAGAGAGTGAAATGCGGGAAAGGAGCCACAGGGCAGATTCGAACCCTGGGCCGCCCTCGAATCGCATTATTTCAGAAAAGAACAACAAGGTCCCAAAAGCTTTGTATCGTTTCTTGTCTTTTTATGTAGTGTGGTAAGGTAAGATACGTGATATTGTTTCAGATTGTGTTGTATCATATCGTTCCATATCATACGGGTAAACTGTCCGCACACACACCCTCATCCTCGATGGATCTATAGGGGGGAGCAATGGGGCACTTTTTTCTTCACTCATATCCGCTCTAGGAGGCCTCTCTGGCGGGTAAACTGTTCACTCACACCCCCTGCTATGGGGTCCCCGTTTCATTACTGTTTTCCTGCGTGTGGGGCTCTCTCTGTCGGGTAAACTGTCCGCATGCGCACACACACACACACACACACACACACACACACACACACACACACACACACACACACACACACACACATTGCCTTGCCTGTCTTTGTCCTGACCAGGGCGAGCCTCCACTGATCAGCCAATGAAGTGGAAAGCCAGCCGAGAATCCCTGAACTTACATCACTTTGTGAAGGGGGTCAAAGTTCATCAGCAGCTGCAGGAGGATGAGGTTTGAACGCAGAGAGAGAGAAAACAAAGAAATACTCTCACAGCGCTGACTTTCAGCTAATCAAATATGTTTATTTCTGCATGTTAAGATACAAACTCTCTTCTTCAAGAGAGTCCTGGATGAGACGGCAGCATCAAACAAATGTTACATCAATCAACGAATAAGAAGCGTTAAGCAGAGAAACATGAGCACACAGTCCTCAAATGCTCCTTCATCCTGCTTTTAAAACCTTCCAAGCCGACTGAACGTTCTCATTTAAGGAGACTCTGCAGCTCAGACAGAGATGACGGACGGAGCAAACACTCGAAAAAGCTCTTGTACGAAAGACCGGGCGAGTTCAGGGGGTGACGTATGATGAGTCCTTGAGATCCAAGGGATTATTTTTTGCTTTTTGTGCCTTTTAATGGAGAGATAGAACAGTGGATAGAGTTAGAAATCAGGGAGAGAGAGTGGGGAATGACATGTGGGAAAGGAGCCACAGGCTGGATTTGAACCTGGGCTGCCTGCTTTGAGGACCACAGCCTCTATAATTGGGGCGGGCGCACTAACCACTGCGCCACCAGCGCCCCATCCAAGGGAAGTTTTCATGAAATGTAATGCTCTGTATTTGAAATAAGCATGAAATATTTGAGTCAAAATATCAATAATTGAAAAAAATGAACTGTGAAAAAAAACTGTGCACACTCAGAAATGATTGACACGGCTTAGCATGCTTGATGAGGTGAAAATAAACTGAAATGTGCAGCTTTGATTATATATGGATTGCATGTAAATTAGTGCTTTGAAACTTAAGTCAAAGTTAACCACAAGCTGTCAAAGAGAGCAGTACAGATATTATCACTCTGTTTGTTCCCGGAGTGCTGAGCCTGTTACAGAGACCAACAGTTTGAGCGAGGACACATCTGTCTGTCTCTGTTTTGGAGTCGATCCCACTCTCAGCTATCAGCGTTCAGGCGCAGGCAGAAGAAACCGGTTACATGAAAACGACGTATCGTCCTGCGACTGACTAATGATTCACCAGCAGTTCTTAACATCGTGTTGTTTTTCTTTCAGATCTGGAGGGAACAACAGGTTCATGCAAATATCTCATAGGACGAGCCTCCTGTTACACACACCCACCCCTCCCTCCCTCCCTCCTCTTATGGGACATCCCGGAGTATAAAAAGAGGAATCCCTCTCCACAAAGACACAACTGACCAAGAAGGTGAGACAGCTAAAAAAAAAGCAACAGAGAAACCTCGACTGATGAGGCCAAAGTGACGGCTCTCTGCTCCTAACAAACTCTTAAAGGTAACCCGATGCTCCGTCTCGCTTTTCTTTGTGTGTAATGTGACCAGGGAACTTTAAGTTCACTGCAGGGGGAGGTGGAGTCTGCACAGGGATGCTGCTGCATCACCCAGAGATTCAGATGGAGTTTGCAAGAGTTTTCTTTAAATATGAGGAAGTTTTTCTTGTGCAAAAGACTTAAAAAAAGACGGAGTGTAACTGCCAGGAGGAAAGAGATGTAAAGCTATGTTAGCTGGAGGATACATAAAATTTAAGCACTTTTTAGTCTAAGGGATTCAAGTGCAAAACTGATTTTATCTCCTGTATTCCTTCCCCCCTGAACTCCTTTCTTTCTCATCCTTATTCTGCTACTTTCACTTTACTTGTTCCTTACATCTCCTCATTTTTAACCCCTCTCGTTTTCTCTCCAGGCTAGTCCACTCCTAGACCTGCTCTTTGCCTCTCCTTTTCTCCGTCTGTCACCTCGCTCTCGCTCCAGACTCCTCCGCCATGCCTCCTCAGCTCCAGTCCCAGAACCAGAATGGTCCCAGGATCCTGCAGGGCGATCTCAGCGCCCTCAGCCAGGCCGTCAGGGAGTTCGTGGATGCAAATGTGACTCTGTGCCAGCCCGACTCCATCCACATCTGTGACGGCTCTGACGAGGAGAACCGCACCATCCTGACCCAGCTGGAGGAGCAAGGGATGATCAAGAAGCTCAACAAATATGAGAACTGGTAAGTTGGAAGCAAAACATATTATAAAAGGTCTGCTTCATAACTTTAAGGTTTTTTTTGTTGTTGTTTGTGGTCTCCAAAAACATCTACTGATCACAGTCACGTTTCATATAAGATAATACATCACATGTTTCTGATGTATTTTTGACCATCAGTCGTCATAGCTGAGGTTTCTCATAACCATGACAAAGGTTACTGCAGCACAATTGGCACATTTCCCAGTCGTGTTATCGTAATAGACAGTGTGCACTCGTCAGTCCCCAAGCTGCTGTTTGAATAAATAACATACCAGGAAAAGGTCCACATTCTGAAAAACCTGTACTACCAGCTGGTCCACACACGTCACGCCTGTTTTCAAAAGAAGCCGTCAGCTGAATAAATGCTCGCACAGCATTTCTTCAGGTGTAAGGTCAACTTAAGAATTCTGTTTGTTAGAATTCTGTTTGTTCATATCTTTACATTCAGCTCTCAGGCAAGAACTTGTTTTCCAGAAACAAACAATGAACTTCTTCTAGTGCTCGGGGGGGGGGGGACAGGGCTCAAACATATGATCAGGGTTATTTACTGTATTTTCTATATTCCATTAAAGATTAAGACAACACTGCCAGTTTGAAGAGTAATCTGATGAACAAGGTGTAAAGAAACGGTGGTTGGGTTCATTAGTAAACTTTAGAAGACAGTGCATGAGTTGTTACTTGTTTTAAAAGCTGTATTTGTCTCGAATTCAAACAGGGTAAATAATCTGCAAGTAAAGTAGCTTTGCAACCCTCTTTTCTTTATTAATGACCTCCAGTTCTTCTGGCTGGTGGGCTAAAATATCTCACACAACAGTTGTCTTCTTATTCTACTCCAATTGACACAAATACGGCGAGACAGTACAGCACAGTGTTCACTCCACCATCACAACTACGGCGTGCAAAAACTGCATGAGTCTAGCTGGAGATAAGACTCACAAGAACGACAACACACTGAGACTCAAGGTGAAGGAAAACAGTCTTCACTTGCAAAAAAGCTAAACTTAAAAAGCTAAAGTTAGAGGGAGACAATGAGATGCAGATGGAGACAATCAGGGCAGGGGAAACTAACATATGAGGGCAGGGAGTGAAGGATCTGAAACGAGTGGAGAGTTAAGTAAAACCAAACAAGGGATGAAAAACAAGGGTTACATAACTTAAGACGCAGAGCTGGACATGACGAGTCGCCCTCTTGAAACATTAGCTCGGATGGTTAACAGGTCAAGAGCCCTTCAGTTTTCATTGTTCCCAGGGTTTTTACCCAACCCCAAATTATCTGCAGATGTCTCCTCCTCTTCAAGACAAACAGATCCCGAAATTAAACCTGTAAAGCAAAACTAAAACCATAAATCTCTTTAGTGTTTTTCAGGTGTTACACTCTGTCCAATTACTGGGCTGCTAGTCGAGCTGCCACTTACCTAGTGTCATTATAACATCTTTGTGAACATACCGGCAAATCAAATGAATCTTTACAATTTAAAGTTGGCTTGAACTTTACGTGCAAGCTAAAGCTGCAGACTTAATCGCGTTTATCCTCATTGATGGTTTGATCAAACAAATGTCCAATGTTCATGATCATTATCAACATAAATTCTATCACAATCCCCATATCAAGATCCTGCAATCACCCAGATTTATCTTGTCCCTGTACTTAAAAAATAATTGAAAGAAATATGGATGCAGATAAGCTAAACATTTGTTCACACCCTCTCCTTTTTCCGCCTCTTCTTTCTCCTGCAGCTGGTTGGCCAGAACCGACCCGAGGGACGTGGCTCGTGTGGAGAGTAAGACTGTCATCGTTACTGAGGACCAGAGGGACACGGTGCCAACACCTGTAGGGGGCGGCGTCAGTCAGCTCGGCCGCTGGATGTCCCAAGAAGAGTTCGACAAAGCCATGGGTCAGAGGTTCCCCGGCTGCATGAAAGGTACAGCAGAGATTTCAGAAGACGTTTGAGAGAAAGTTCAGAAAAACATGCTAGTGAAGAACACAATTTCAGTTAAAAATGAATTCAAAGGTTACATCTCCAACTCTTTGTCCTCAGGTCGCACCATGTATGTGATTCCCTTCAGCATGGGTCCAGTCGGTTCCCCTCTCTCTAAGATTGGAGTGGAGCTGACAGACTCTCCCTACGTGGTCGTCAGTATGAGGGTGATGACCCGTATGGGGACTGCTGTGCTGTCCGCTCTGGGAACTGGAGAGTTCGTTCGCTGCCTGCACTCCGTTGGCTGTCCTCTGCCACTCAAAAGTACGTCAACAACTTCACCATGTTAATTAATCAAGCATCAGGTTATTTCTTCAACAGTAGATGACTTGTACTAATGTCGTACTCCAACCACATGCCGTCAACTGACTCCAATTTCCTCATTTCCCATTCAGAGCCCCTGGTGAACAACTGGCCCTGTAACCCCGACCAGACGTTAATCGCCCACATCCCAGACCGCAGGCAGATCGTGTCATTTGGGAGTGGTTATGGAGGAAATTCCCTGCTGGGGAAGAAATGCTTTGCTCTGAGAATTGCCTCACGAATTGCCAAGGAGGAGGGCTGGCTGGCAGAGCACATGCTGGTAAGGCACTGATTTTAGGATTGAGCCCAACTGTCTTTCCTTAAGGTATAAGAGATCTGTCATGCAAATACATCTCCATTCCTACCAAACTTAATTTCCTTTCTTCTCAGATCCTGGGTATCACTAACCCTGCTGGAGAGAAGAAGTACATGGCTGCAGCCTTTCCCAGCGCCTGTGGAAAAACAAATCTGGCCATGCTTTGCCCAACGCTGCCCGGCTGGAAGGTGGAGTGTGTGGGAGACGACATTGCCTGGATGAAGTTTGACAAGCAAGGCAACCTACGCGCCATCAACCCAGAGAATGGCTTCTTCGGGGTCGCACCAGGCACCTCAGCCAAAACAAACCCCAACGCAATGGATACCATTGTGAAGAACACAGTTTTCACCAACGTTGCAGAGACCAGCGATGGCGGTGTGTACTGGGAGGGAATGGACCAGGCACTGCCTGAGGGAGTCAGCATTACGTCTTGGAAAAACAAGCCTTGGAGCTCCCAAGATGGTAAGAGTTGATTTATTTCTCTTCTTCAGACCTTGTATGAACAATAAAAGGGACGAGAAATGGTGCAGATAAGAAAAAGAAAACTTACCTAGTCTCTGAATAACAATTCTCATAACTGGGAAGGATTGAACAAGATAAAAAAATGTCTTGCAGTCAGTCGAAACAGGAATGGTTGACAAATGATGGGAGTTGTGATGGATCGATAGGATCTTCAGGGGTTTGTTTAGGAGCAGCAAAATATCTATGATTACTACTGACTAACCCACAAGATGTAGTCGAATAACGCTCACGAACTGGTCCCTTTCCTCCCCAGGTGAACCCTGTGCTCACCCCAACTCTCGTTTCTGCACTCCGGCCGATCAATGTCCCATCATCGACCCACAGTGGGAATCCCCAGAAGGAGTCCCAATTGAGGCCATCATTTTTGGAGGGCGCAGACCAGAAGGTGAGCAGGAACAGAATGGAAAACACTATAACGTAGAGAACTTGTAGAATCACAGACATGAGGATTGGAAGGTGGTGCATTTAAGTTACAAGTCCAACCCGTGCCTCCTTTTTCAGGAGTCCCTCTGGTTTATGAGGCTTTCAGCTGGCAGCATGGAGTGTTTGTCGGAGCAGCAATGAGGTCAGAAGCCACCGCTGCTGCTGAGCACAAAGGTCAGTATCGAATCTTCCTAAAGGCATGATATTCAGTATGGACTCCAGCCAGTGAGGAGTTTCCTCTGACTGATACTTCAGGCTCTTGATTGGTGAATCATGAAGCGGCTCAATATTTTAACATTATCTCTTTCCATTTTATCCGCCTTCGTTTCTGCAGGCAAGGTGATCATGAATGACCCGTTTGCCATGCGTCCCTTCTTTGGCTACAACTTCGGACAGTACCTCTCTCACTGGTTGAGCATGGCCGACCGACCCGACGCAAAACTCCCAAAGATCTTTCACGTCAACTGGTTCCGCAAGAGCCCCACCGCCGGATTCCTCTGGCCTGGTTTCGGCGACAACATCCGCGTGTTGGACTGGATGTTCAGGCGAGTGAACGGTGTGGCCGGCGCAATGCCCTCAGCCGTGGGCTACCTGCCTTGCAGCGAATCCCTTAACCTCCAGGGCCTGCAGCAGGACGTGGACCTTGATGAGCTGTTCTCCCTGGATCAAGAGTTCTGGCAGCGGGAGGTGGAGGAGGTGAGGAATTACTTCACCACGCAGGTGAACGATGACCTGCCCAATGAGGTGGCCCGGCAGCTGGAGCTCCTGCAGCAGAGGGTGAAACAGATGTAAAGGCAGAGATATGAAGAAAGAAAGAAAAATGTGTTAGCATTGTAATATTTATTTTATAATTATGCTGCATGTTAGTAATTGTAGAACTGCAAGTTTCTAACTCCCGAACATCAGTTATTTTAGAACAAACCTGAAATTAAAGTTGATAATGTGAGCAATCCTGTAACACCTCGTCACTGTTGACCTCAAATTGTTTAAAAATAAATCCTTAATTTGAGATTTGGCTTTTTAGCTTCGGCAAAGAGGGACAACTATCCTCTAATAACTTTTACTTGTTTTGTTTTAAAGTGTGAAATTGTCCTTTGGCCATTTTAGGCTCAGAATGTCGACGTGAATGTTTATTTTCCTGCCATCTTAGCAGGTCCTTTATTTTGTTCAAACTATCATTCAAATGAAGTTTCAGACTACATGTCTGAATTTTACTATTTAACAATAACTTATTACGAATGCACGTCATACTGCCGTATGCGTTTATGTGGCACAGAGAGAGTCAATGAGTCCAGTGTTGTTTTACCTCATGAAAATTTGGGGGAAATGAATGTTGTCTGTTCGTATTGTTTATTGTGTTGCCTTAATTTATTTTTATACACTGTGAGTATCTGTTGGTTTGTGTTGTTGTAATCTTGAACCCCCAAAGAGGTGGCAGAAAATAAAGGTATTTAAACACATGACTGATTCCGTTTACATTTTTAAACATCTGTAGTTATTACAAAAGTTACACTCACTTTGCAATCGTGCAAAGTGTGACATTGACATCTTAGGTGTTTGACCTCAGAGCTTTGTATTCATAGAGAAGCTAACTTGTGCAAAAGGAAGATGTGGATTCACGTTCCTTCTGCAATGTGCAAAACTTGACTATCTCGCCACAACAGTAGGCAGAAGTGGCAAAAAATCAAGTATGAGATCGAGGCAGGGCGAGGCCGAGACAAGAACAAGACATTTAGGGATCAAGACCAAGTCTAGACCAAGACCAAGGCAGGGCGAGACCAAGTCAAGACCAAGACATCTAGAGATCAAGACCAAGTCTAGACTAAGACCAAGGCAAGGCGAGACCGATATAAGACCAAGACATTTAGGGATAGAGACAGAGACAAGACCAGGACATTTAAGGATAGAGACCGAGACAAGACCAAGACATTTAGGGATAGAGACAGAGACAAGACCAAAACATTTCAGGATAGAGACCGAGACAAGACCAAGACAGAGGCAACACAAGACCGAGACAAGACCAAGACATTTAACGATCCAGACCAAGACAGTAGAATAAGATGTAAAAGAACACTGGGGGCTCCAGCATTGGTTGACTCGTCTTGGACCTCTAGTTATCCCATATAAATCTTACTGGCCGAATGTATTTATCAACATGTACTTTATTTACATGACTGCTTTATGTACAGTATGCAGTGGTTTATGTGTCCATCATTGCATAGTAGAACAAAGCTTCCTCTTTGAATGGAGCAAGCAAGGGCAACTTGAAAAGGAGAAAAACCCCTCGCCTTCTTGAGCAACTGCTCCAAACTGTCTGCACACCTGTGGATGAAGTGTGGAGCAGCTGACAGCCTGACTGATTGAACCCCTGGTTATATTAAAAGTAATGTCAGTTATATTTAGTGATTTTATTTTGGGATTTTTACACTGCAGGTCACACCTACACATTCACACACTGATAGTAGAGGCTGCTGTATAAAGAGTCAATCAGAAATACCTAAACCCATTCATACATATTCATACGAAGCAGTGGGAGCAACTTCCCTAAGGGCATATCGGACATGTAGCCAGATGCGATTCTAGAGTCTGTTGGGGCCATCCAACCAGCGTTCATCGACGCTCCTCCTCCTCCTCCTCCTCCTCCACCTCCTGTTCCTTTTTTCTCTCCTATAGACAGTTGTTCCGCTTCCTTTTCCTTCCGTGACTTTCATTGACAAAATAAGCAGGGCTACGAGAGTGAGTGTTGTCAGATGGGGGGCCCCTTAGGGAGGTTTCCTACTGTCATTGCAAAATTTGCACATTTTGGGCCACTGCTTTGGTTTTAAGTTTGTGAGCCCTCAAGGGCCCCCTACTGGTCTGGGACCCTAAGCAGTTGCCTGCCTTGCTTGTGGACAAGCAGCGCCTCTGCATGTAGCTGCAGCAGATGGGAATCAAACCCCAGACATTCCGGTTGAGAGAACGACACAAAAAAGAAGCTGAATTATTTTCCTGATCACTGGAAAGTTTGCACGTCACATCTCTTATAAATACTACGGTGTAGTTACCAACAACTCTCAGCAGGCAGTTTTTGCATCACTTTCATCGGTTTTACTGTTACAGCTGCCGTTTGTGATCAGACGCTTTTTGGCAATAAGGGTTAATTGCATAGAAATTTACAAATGGACTTGAATGGTAAATTGACTTGAGCTTATACAGCACTTTTCTAGCCTTTCTGACTACTCAAAGCACTTTTACACTGCATGTCTCACCCACCCATTCACACCCATTCACAGACTGATGTAATATCATCCATTAGAATGAGCTAATCCCATTCATACACCACCACTGAAGCAGACGGAGCAATTCAGGGTTAAGTGTCTTGCCCAAGGACACATTGGACATGTTGCTCAGCTGGGGATTGAACCCTTGACCTTCCAGTTGAGAGGCGACAACTCTACCAACTGAACCACAGCCGCCCTGTGACTTAACAATGGCTCATTTAAAAACCCACAATCAGACCTGATGCACAGAGACGCTGCCTGCTCTGCAGTGCAGTCAGGGTCGATTTACCACCCTGGGCGTGTTGTTTTAAGAATTAGACAGGGTCTCCTTTTGCTTTATTTGCACAGCTCTAGCAGGCGCAGGCCGGCCCCCAGTATCTAAAACATTCTGCCCAACTGTAGCTGGAGTGTGGATGTATGAGTCCACATGTTTTCGTCCCATGATTCACTGCAGCTGTTGTGTAAGACTGAAGATAGAGACAGATAGAGCTATTGACTGAAGTTAATTATCACTAACTTGTTTTTGACTTGATCTGCTTCCTGCGTGTTCATGAGTTACTGTACTAGTGTTGTTTTTCTAAGTGAAGCATCACTAACTTGTTTTTGACTTGATCTGCTTCCTGCGTGTTCATGAGTTACTGTACTAGTGTTGTTTTTCTAAGTGAAGGTTTCTGAGAACACAAACAACACAACTTTCTGGAGATCTATCAGAGTGACAGATTATTTTATGACAGCATGTGTTGTTGTAGTTAAAATCGAATAATTTACTGTTCCACATCACAGAGATATACAGAACATGCTTTATCTTTATCCGTCTGTTTGCTGCAGCTCGGTTAAACTATGACTTGAACTTCAACAGGACAATCATTTACTCCTTGAGTTCTGAAAACATCGTCTGAGTGTTCTTGTTTTTTAGGTAGTCTTATCTGAGGAAATGATTACCTCAGAGGCGACTTACTGAGAGAGACTTCATGTCCTTCAGCACATTTCTTATCTAACCTGTATTTTTTAACTGTGCAGTTATTTATTCATTTATAAAGGCACTCTGAGAAATTTAAAGGTTTTTATGGCTCCAGAATGGCACCAGCGAGTGAGCAGCCTGAGATCCTATGGCAGGAACCTCCTCTCTGTTCCTTTCTCAAACTTAAAAACCAAAGGAGCCCAAGCGTTTGCTGCTCGGGTTCCTCGGCCGTGGACTTATATTTTTTAGTAGGGTACACACTACAAGATCATCCAGCTGATTTTGGGCTCTCATTAAATGTTTAAAATGTGTTATGTTGTGATCATCTTAAACATGTTTACGTTTCTTTGCATTTTCTAAAAGTCCCCTGAATCATTTATGACGCTGAGATGAAAGTGGGTTTGATTTTATATCTGTCCAGTTGGTAAGAATCCTTGACTAGACTAAAAAAACGTTCCAACAAAAATGTTCATATTTGACAAGAGTTTGAAAAAAGTTAGAAACCTTCAGCTGCAGCGTGGAGCGAGCATGCAGATGAAAAGCATGAAGGTGGAGTTGTGCAACATCATGGAGGACAGAAAGTTGCATCAAAGTTGAGTTCTTATCAGCTGTGTGTAGCGATGAGTCCACCCAGTTTCAAAGAGGTGACATCACAGAGGGTCCCTTCGGACACTCACCCACTGTCAGACGTCAGCAGTAATGTGTACAGAGGCTGGGCTGTGATTGGTCGATGCTGTCTGGTAAATCCAGGTGACGCAGAAAAAAGATAACCTGCTGCTGCCCTATCTGTGCCTGAGATTACTTAATACTATCAGAATGATTCATTAATAATGAATGTGACATTTATTTCATTCACACTGCCCTCAACAATTTATTTCAGGAGAGGATCTAAATGATATATTTCACAAAAGCTCTTCAGGTCATGATGTGTCAAAGGGTTTGAAATCCAAGGTGCAGAAAATACATCAACAGAATCTCATCAGTAATAGACGTAAAAATGTTTGACCAAGCAGCAACCACCGGAGTTGAAAAATGAAGCCAATTCTGAAGCGCAAAATCCTGCAGTTCCTTGGGTGTTCACTAGAGGCTGGCTCCAAGAACACAGGAAGTCAAATACACACCCATTCTAAAAAGTCTGTTTTTACAGCAGAGATTAACATTTTTACAGCCTGGTTCAAAAAACCAAATAGCTCATTAGCTCATGTCTCGATTGGCACACACTGTACGGGGGGGGTGAATGTTTTGATGACTCATCAGTTTTGATTTGATGAAGGATAAGAGTTATTCACAATAAGGCGTGTAGCTGACCTGATTGACAGGTGGGTGCGGTGCAACGGTTTGTCTGGAGGCTTAAAACCCGCCTCAGCTCCAGCTCTCAGCCTGTCGATAGGTTGACTGAAAGTTAGGCTGAGACAGCATTTCCAACATAGAGACCGCTATCGATGGGACTCCAGTGCCCCCTGCAGGAACAGACAGGGGACGTCACTCAGGCATCGCCCATTAATATTTACAGTCTTTATACAAAATACCCTGTGATGGTTCAATCAAGTTAAGTCAAATTAAATTTGAAGTTGAAACCCTTTTAAAGTCCAGTCAATGATGAAGTTCCACCATGAAACATTTGAGAGACAGAAACATTTGGGACTCTTTGGTTGTCGATGAATATCAGCGTAAAGAGTAAAAGAAAAGAATGGATTGGTTATAAGCGTAAAAGAAGAATCTGAATATAAGGTCGGGGAGAGTGGAAATGAATAAAGAGGTAAAGACTTTTTTGAAGTAAGCGATAAAACCTGATATCAGCTCTCTGTTACCTCACCTGGCGTCCCACACATGAATCTCCAAAGATATGTGCAGTTAGTTAGAGTAATATATGTGACCGATTGGATCAGTTGTTTCAGAAACAAGGGGCGCGTTCCCCTGCTTGGCCCGGTACGTTTGGTCTCAAGGTTCAAGGTTCAAGGTATCTTTATTATCCCCGAGGGGCACAGCCAACAAACAATAAATAAAACAACAATACCAAACAACAAAAAGACAAAAAAAACCTCTCAGGTCACTTCCAGTCGAACCCTGGATCAGTTTGTGAGCAGTGAGAACGCAATCAATACTCCAGTAGTGTAAGCAGCAGCAGCAGCAGCAGCCTAGGAAATGTAGTAGTAGTTGTCTAAAACTTAATTAAGGACTTGGACGTGATCTGGAATGACTGAGACCTGACTTAGACTTTGACTAAGGAAGTTACTCAGAGTCTGAATTCTTAACTGAGGGAGGCGTCCTGATGACGTATCGGACCAGTAACTTGGAATTTCCGACTTCCGAGATCAAATGGAATGCACTGAGAGATACTCGACCTGCCTTCCATGAACTCGAGACTTGATGCATGATTTACGACCTGACTAATGACTTGTGACTTGGACTTATGAACAGACTTGTGCAGAAAGTATGTTGTAGATTAAATATAAACTTTTATATGGACTTTGAAAAACGATTTGCCTTGATATTGAATTTGAAACACCAAAAAACTTGACTCATTTTCTGAACGAGTTGGGACTTTTCTTTGTCAATAGACTTCTTCAGACAAAAACACCTGATTGGGACTTTTAATACCTTGAGACTTGGACTTGTCTGGAGCAACTTGGACTCGCTATGTGGTCTGGTGTCTTCTTGCAGGTCAAGGTTCATCAGCTGGGATTAACCTGACCAATGAATTTCCCTCCACTTGGATCTGAACCAGTTCAAATTCCGATGACTAATCGACTTATAAATGGACTCCACTCTCCTCTGTTCCTGCCAAGTCCCTGCGTCAGGTCTCTCCTCAGATTAAGGTCCACTCCCTCTGCTATCTAAGCGACTGTCGTTCTTGCGACACAGTTGGCAGCCTTCCCTCTGGACAAACATCAAGGTGGTTTAATGGCTCACTTGGCAGAAAGAGATGAAGAGTTACATAACCTCCTCATGTTGTAATATCGAGCATGTCGATGAATACAGTAATGGCAGGAATCCAGGTGAATCACTGAACCTTATTCCAAAGATCACTCTGGGATCATTTAAGTGATTTCACTAACCGATGGCCTTTAAACCTTCTTTCAGTGCAACATTTCAATAATTAAAGGTCACATATTGTGCAAATGTCTCATCTCTACTCTGTCTTTATTGTACATGAGTAAATATTAGCGTGCATATTTGATGGGGAACACGGTAAACATCATAGATGCTTAACATCAACATGTTTCAGTGTTTTCAGTCTCAACATGTTTGCACGCTGGCGATAGATTTTAGCTCTGAGCACAGAACAATCTCTCTTTTTTTATCCTTGAGGCCTCAGATGTTGATCTGTGTTCCCTGAAATCAACATGAGAAGCTGTCTTTAAAGGATCGCTCACGGAGGCAGAATGAGAACTTCATGTGAAGGGGACTGCATAGAGCATTGACCCGAATTAAAATGATAAAATGGGTATTTTGGACGCCATCCAGGCTACTTAGAGTCGGTCTGATCAACGGCCCAGGAGGCTGGAGGTGTCCAGACAAAGATGGTGCCCTTTAGCTTTGGAGTCGACACAAAGGTTTTGGTCTGTGATGCATTTACCACTGTAGGGAAATAAAAGGCGGGGATATCCCCTTCACCCCCAGTCTGTTTGTCTTGGGTGACCCCAGACTGGACCCAGACTGTCCTCAAGTTAGGGAATGGAAAGCTTCCTCTGCAGCAGCACCTCTCTCTCGCTGGCCACACGATCAACATACAGACTGCTGTAATAAGAGTGTGGGGCCCGATCACACAAAGACGAGTCGCTCCAAAAACGCCTGAGTGCATCTGGGGGGAAACAGCTGGGCGCGCCTGTGGAGCGTTGCTGTGTGAGTGTAGCGGTTGTGTATTCTCTCTTGCGTTGTGTGATGAATCAGGCAAACACTTTTACTTTTGGCACCAGCACGCCGTTTAATCTGATAACAACAGAAGCACATATGGTCTCTCACAGCCACTCTTCTAGTAATAAACGGCAACATTGCACGGGGACAGCATAGTGCAGGCTGGCGACAGCATAGTGTTGACAGACCAAATACATACATGTGAATAAATTGAAATGTGTACCTGATAACAACAGAAGCACATACGGTCTCTCACAGCCACTCTTCTAGTAATAAGCTCCAACATTGCTAAAATATAAGAACAAATAATTGCGCAACCTGTTAAGCAAGCTACACCACGGAGATCAGAAGTTACATTTTAGCTAGCAAAACACAACGGGCTTCACCGCGCAAGTCTGCAAGGGCACCAGCAGAGGGCGCTCATGTTACACAGAGTCCCAGTGGATACTCATTAGAATTAATTATAAACAGTATTTAAACAATAGAAATAGTCAAATAAAGACATTCTATGCCAAGTGATGGCAAGTGGAATCATTAACTCTGTTACATGAGCATACGGGGCGCCATATAAAATAAGAGGGAAAAATTGTTTCCAGCAAACACAGCGCTCTCGTTGTTGCTTTGCTCCCCGATGAGGAGGGAAAAATTAAAACAAGCAGAGGTGAAACCACCTACTTGATTTGATTGACCGCTTCAGCTAAAAGTGAAACTGACGAGCACTGCAACTCCACGTCTTTGGCCAGAAACCACACTCGTTTTTATAGTTTAAAACTAAAATAAAATCAATATATTCTAAACTGTGAAGTGATGTCAGGTCACGTTTTAATCTCGTGCCTGATAAATTAAAATTAAAAAACGTTTTCTTCTGCTGAGAAATCACCTCATTAAAACTCACACACCTTCATTGGTGTGACATCACACAGATGGGCGGGGCATGCAGCAAAGAGGAAGTTGTACCTGGAGGGAATGAGGTAAGAAGAATGACAGGAATTTACCTGCTTTTCTTCTAAATCTCAAATCATTCCCACAGCTGTAGCTGCACACACCTTAAAGGGGAGCTTATTAATAGTTCACTTCTTTAAAATGTCGGTTGAAAATGTGTTTGCACATGTTGGCAGGCGGTTTGTTGTGTTTCTAGTCAGAGCAGCATGGTTGTTTTAGGGTGATTGGGAAAGAGGCAGAAGGCTTCTCCGATCAAAGAGGATTATTCAGCAAGTTAGAGGAATTGATACTGAGTGTTGACAGATTTAAATGTTACTACAAATCAAAGCTCATCACAGAGTCATGGGTGATAAAGAAAAGGACAAAGCTAGTGTTGCACTGGGTCAGAAGATGTAAAGGAATCAGGCGCTCTTCCATGATAAAGTTCAGAGGTCAAATGTTGATGCAGTATAAAAATATTTTATTCATCAGGGACGTGTCTAAGCGTTTCGACTCAACTGACACACGTCCCCGTTGAATAAAGGATTTTTATACAGCATCAGAACGCCGTAATCAGGACAGTCGTTTTTCATTCACCATCCCAATTTAAGGCCCTTTTTCCCCATTCCCTTTTTTTCTAGTCTGGTGTTGCTGCATGTTTTGACAAATAAAAGCAGCTCTTAATGAGAGCGCAGATGACCCAGCAGTTACGTTGCACGACCCGTGTACAAAGGCTTCAGTCCTCGTTGCAGCGGCTGTGGATTCTAATCTGTCCTCAGCCCTTTGCTGCATGTCATCCCCCTACTCTGTACTCCCCCAACATTTCCCGTCTCTCTTTGGCTGTCCCGTCCAATAAAAGGCAAAAAAAATAACTTAGAAGGCATTGTGGGTAGAAGTGGAGGAGGAACACAGGTGTGATGATGGTTTATTAGTCTGAAAAAAGCTGTCGAGTGAAGCTGACAGACTGGATGATGTTTTGTTTGTCTGATGTGCCATCAATATCAGAGTTTATAAGCAAATTGCGCCGCCTGCTGGATTCTTGCTGACATTGCATGACAAAAACGGGTCAGTCAGCAGCAGAGGTGGAGAAATGGATAGTCATGAGCTGAGAGCACTTCACTCTCTATGTGCTTTTATTTTGAAATGTTTGTCCTGTCTTAAGCTGACAGTACTTTATTCTATATGTGCTTTTATTTTGAAATGCTTGTCCTATCTTAAAGGGGCTATATGTAACTTTCAAAAATACTGCGTTTGTAGCGGCCATTAGGCGAACTGCACCAGTAACCTGTTGCTCGCTCTCCCTTGCGTGCTCGTCATACGTGCTTGTACGTACACAAAAGAGCATCCTCATTGACCGCAAAACACTGGATATTTACCAGCAGAATGTTTACAGAGGAGGTAAGTGGTCATACACATGTGAAACTCTGTGAAGGAGTCTGTGTGTCTGTATTCATTCTCCATCCTACAAACGACAGACTCGGCAGGCACTGGCTGAGAGCAGGAGTGTGTGATGAGTTTGTCCGCCTTTGAGAGCTCTTAGGGCAGATAGAAGTGTGAGGAAGACGGCCTCTGGCTGTGGAGGTGAAGACCGGGAATGTGTGATGAGTTTGTACTGCTGATCTCTGTAAGCAGAGCGGTGTGAGGACGTTGAGACTGTGCATAAAATGTCACTTCCTGGAGCTTTCGCAGAAAATACGACCAGGGGAAACTTTTTATACAGGTAACACTGATAGACAGTGAACCTCTACTTTTTCACATCAGTTAACCATTCGCTTATTAATGGGCGATTAAAAAAAACTATTTATACATGTAAAAAGTTACTTATAGCCCCTTTAAGCTGAGAGTACATTACTCTCTATGTGCTTTTATTTTTAAATGTTTGTTCTTTACTTAACCTGAGAGTACTTTACTTGCTGTGTGCTTTTATTTTTGAAGGTAAGGCCCATCCTGTGGAGTGAAGGTTAGGACATGAAGTTAAGCCCAGAAACAGGAAGTGGTTTGGGATCCCAAAGTGAGGTCAAACAGCTCAAAGGAACGGTAACAAAGGTCAATGTGTGATGTAATTTCTTGGTCTTGACTTAGTCTTGATCCCGGTTGTTGTGAGATTTCGATGAGAGGCCGTTTTTTAAAGACAGCCAGGCACAAACAGTGAAAGAAGCAGAGTCGACACGGACATATTTATAAAAGTTTTTTTATTTATTTTTTAAATCGAAGGCTATAACTGAAATGTGTCCGATTCATGTCCACGTTCTGAGACAACAACAACAACAACAACAACAACAACCATAAACCATTGTCGAGGAGAAAACAACAACGTAGAGCGCCCGGTATAAATAAAAACAAAGAAAGCCATTATTATCGTTAAGTAGGCCTCTATATAAGTGTGTGAGCCATGCGGTGACAGAAAACAGACAGGAACACTGATTGAAGAGTTCTGAACCTGCGGCTAAATTTGAAGTCTCACGTCGACATGCTGACGAGAAAAACTCAACGACAGGTGGAAGACTTCTACGATAGTCACGATCTCATCCCGTAAGACGTCAAGGCTGCGTATGAGCGAGCGCACGTATTAAAAAAAAACAGCAAAAAACGAAAGCAAGTGTTGGTCGTCTATTTAACGTCAACATTGTCAGAGGTGCGGCGCCGTGCAGCGCTGATTCAACGAGCAGAGCGAGCGGGAACAGAACGCCACGATGAGCAGAAACACGAGGGAAACCGTTTCTCTGACTTTTATCAGCGACTCGAGTTTGAGTTACGGAACGAGTGAAAGCAAAGAAAATATAAAAAAGATAAAGATTCAAGTCAGGTGTGACTCTTTGCCTTCAGAGTCTTGTTGAGTCCTTCTTTGGAAATGTGTTGAATGGTGCCGAGATCAGAAACACGTCGCTGTAGTGCGACCTCTGGGGGACGCCAAGGCGTTTATTGTTTTACTGTGAAACACGTTTTGTTTTCTTTTCATTGCAGCCATGTTGGATTTGAGTTCTCGTTTAGTGTCGATTTGCATCCAAGTAGATGCTTCAACTTGAAGCTGAGATTTGATTTGACTTTAAACACCATCCTTAAGGTTAAAGGTCACATATTCTCCTCCTCGTCATCCAGTGTAAATAAATCTCAGAGCTCCTCAAAACATGTGTCTGAAGTTTCTTGTTCTAAATCCACTCTGATCCTGTATTTGATCATGCCTATAAACCCCTCTATTTCAGCCCTGCTCAGAACAGGCTGTTTCTGTGTTTGTACCAATAAATATGTAAATGAGCTGTGTCTGACCACACCCCCTCTCTGGAAGGGCTTGGGTGTACTCGGGCTTTCTCGCTCCATGTCCTATTGTTTACGGTGAGAAGGCAGACTCAGAGGGCAGAACAAACACCTAGCTGTGGGAGTGTCACCCACCTGGGGGAGGGGCTACTGCCCTTTGTGATGTCATGAAGGGAAAACCTCAAAACGCCCTGTTTGAGCACACATTTTCTGGAAAGTGGAGCAGGGAAAAGACGGAGAGGATGGACTTTTCTCATCATTGGGGGGTTTGTAGACAGACTAGAGACACATATTAGAGTTAGAGAAACATGGTGAAGTGTGTTTAACAGAATTTGTGACCTTTAAAATCAGATGCATTGAAATTCACTCTGGGTTGAAAACTTTCAGCTGAATCGTCGACAAAATGTTTCATCTACAGTTTCATCAGCGTGTTTGAGGGTTCGTCGATCCTTTTACGTGTTTTTTCTGAAGTCTCCGTTTGAACCCCGGACACCAGAAGGCACACAAGTAGACGCTGGGTCGGGGCGCGGAGAAAACAGTGATTAGAGACTTAAAGGACAAACGTAAGACTCTTAAGTGCTTCATCAAAATATTTCTCAGGACTGAACGAGAACGAGAGAGACGACAGCGGTGGGTTAGCACGCTGAAACACGAGCCCCGTCCTCGAGGAACTTCATTATTTGAAACCGGCACTTAAAAGTCGGAGTCCCGGTGAACGGCAGCGTGTGTGTTTGTGTTTGTTAGGTAGTTTTCAGTTTTAAACTCTCAAAGTTGGTGATAAAACAACAAAAAAACAAAGTTTGTGAGATCGATGGATTGAAGTTAAATGAACTTTTTTTGTTCTCAAGTGAAAAAAACAACAAAAAACAACAATAAAAAAGTTACATTACGCACACTACGTTAAAATAGAACTAATATTATCAAAAAGGCAAATAGTAGGTGTATTGCAACGCTCTCTGCGGCATCACTATCAAAAAACATCATCTTCATCATCCTCAATCTCATCATCATCATCCAATCATCGTCTGAGACAGTAAGGAGGCGTGGCCTGGGATGATTGACAGCCCAAACTAGCCACTCACATTTCGCCCGTCTCAGCGTAGGCAGGCACACTTGTACGACATAGCAAAGACAATATAGATATATATGTATGGTAAACGTTTCCAATGGAGACCACCAGCCGGCCAATGAAGGCGAAGGCGGGTCTTAGAGGAGCTCCGTCATTGGACAGCAGGCATCTCTAACAGGAACAGGAAAGAGCTCATTCAGAGATGGAGGGAGGAGGGAGTGTGTGTGTGTGTGTGTGTGTGTGTGTGAGAGAGATGTTATTCTATCTTGTGTGGTCCTCAATAAAAAAAAAAGTAAGTGTATGAATGAAGCTCACCTGTGAGTGTGTGTGCGTGTGTTGAAGGTCTGGTTTCTGGGTGCGTTTGTTTAGTCTGAGTGTGTGTGTGTTTAGTTTTTGTCTAGACAGCTGGAGGTCTTTCCCAGGGCAAGTCAGAGTACACACACACACACACACACACACACACACACACACACACACACACACACACACACACACACACACACACACACACACTCTGCTGTGGGAAAGACCTTGTCTGCTCGCTAAACAAAAAGTCACACTGCTTTCAGGCTGGTTTGAAGCAGAGAGATCCACAGAATTCTGCGTTTTCTTTGCACTGATTTGATTTGAAGGTCGCTGTCGACTTCACGATGGTTCTTGTGTTTTAATACTTCATAATAAAACAGAGAATTTAGAACATATCGATGGTTAAAGAAAGGCAAAGCGAACCTGTTGTCACCTCTCTGCGTGTAAACAAAGGCGTGTTTGTGTGCGCGTGTGTGTGTGTGTGTGCTGGTAGAGCGCTGCATCGTCTGCGTGTGAGCGGATAAATGTGTGATTCTCCATCCTCTCCTCTCGTCTTTTTTGTTTATGTATCGTCAGCCAGCGCAGGTTTCCCTGAAGCGAGAGATTGATTCCACAGTCTTTACTCTTTGACTCTACCTACATAAATCTACCGACTACTCTCTGCTCAGCGTCCGTCCAGCCTTCTGATACCCGCTGCAAACCCTCAACAGCAGGGACCCAAACCGTTAAAAAACTAAAGGGGGGGACAGCCAAGTCCAAACACAAGATTCATCCTGATGGAGGGAAAGAGGAGACTAGCCTAAGGGAAGGTCAATAACGTATCAAAGCCCGTCGGTAGGACCGGGCTCAGGATCTCTTCTTTTTTTTTTGATTGAACGACTCGTCACTCCTTCGGCTGCTTTGGGTCAAGAGATTCTTTAAAATCGTTTCTTTTTATCTTCAAGTGCTCAAATTAAATTTGAAAAAAAGGAAAGCAGAGACTGTAAACAAAACAAGAGAAAGAAATGACTTTTGATTATGAGTTCTATTCAGAAAAAAGACGCTGGCCGCTGCGCCTTTTCTCCAGGCGACCGCTTTCTGCTGCAAACGCTCTCTACTCATTGAGAAAAGACCCTGGCGCTCAGAATAAAATGCCAGGTGGACACGGGGCCTACAACGTCTGTGATTCGTTTCAGAAGGAAAAAAGACATAAACATTTGGGATTCACTCGATACTCTCACTTTTTTTGGCCGTTTGTCTTTCCTTGTCTTCTGCAAATTCGAGCTGAGTCAGTTTTGGGGGTCTTGGCTGTGGTTTGGTTCCGGTCCCTGTAGAGGGCGCTGTTGCATAAAGACTGGACTCTAAAGATCGCTGGCTTTTCTTTGTGCCAACATGTGGTCCCTTCACATCTACCAAACATATTCTGCATATTCTCATCAGCTACAATTTCACTTTTTATTCCTTCAACTCTTCAACGGACGACCCGCGACAGGGCCGCCATAAACACTCGTGTCACTTTTCAACACTTCAGTGTGTCTAGCTTCTTGACGACCCGTCTCGTGCTGCGTTCAGCGCACAAAAAAGTTCTGCTCCAAAGCTGCAAACATGATGAGAGAAAGTGTCTTTTTTTATTATTGAGAGAATATGGGGGTGTTTTATTTCTCAAATGTCAAAGGTTCTTTTATCTGAGTGGCAGCAGCACAAAGCGGAGAGATGCTCAGTCTCCAAAATGTCTAAACTGTTATTATTAAAAAAGATTTCAGGAATGATCGCTGTGAAAGAGACCAGACATTCAATGCCACTGTTTAACAGAGCCCAAGCTCAGCGCCACCGACTGATTTTGGTCGGCACCAGAAAGTGTTTGGAGGGTGGAAGAAGACGACTGAGTCACTTCAGGACCTTGTGTCTTGTATGAAGAGAGCATCTCTTCTGACTCCACGTCTGCGCTAAGAGGGGGGGCTGATTCAAACAGACGCACCAAAGCTTCAAGTGACTTTGGAGCAGAACTTTTTGCATCCGTTCAGAGCTGCTCAATGATTCAGTGAATTCAAACAAAAAAGAAAAAAGAAAAGTAAAGATTTGCACCGAGTTTAACGCCCAGCGCTGGCTGACAGGAGATTGTGGACTCTTTCCTGCTGCAGTAAAGTGCTCAGAGATGCCTGTAAGGGGAAAGAGACCTTACCAGAGGGGGGTGTGTGTGTGTGTGTGTGTGTGTGTGTGTGTGTGTGGACCCAGCAGTGCACAGACAGCGTATCACTCTCTCAGGGCCTGTTGGGCACTTGGCTTTCTTTCCTTTTTTAACGCATGTGTCCCTGGATCTACATCCCTTCTCTCTCTCTCTCTCTCTCGCCACACAAAACAAAGATTTGGACATTCAAATAAAATCATAAACACAGTCTCTAGTCTCTAAATCACACATTTTCTTGATTGGTTCAGACGTTCGTTTGGATGAGGCAGAAGTCTGATGAGCAAACTTGTATGTGCTTTGACTCGTTTGGTCGAGGTAGTGACAACCAGCTTTGGGATTGGCTAACGATTTCGGCCAATGGGGTAAAAGAGAGAGAGAGAGAAAGACAGAGGCAGCTGAGTTTTCTGATTGGGCCCACAGGTTCCACGCTGACTTTTCGGTTTTCGCTCTCAGGACTCGGATTTTTGCATAAAAAGGGGGGATTTGTTTCTTTCATCATCAATGGTTTCGGTAACGTTTGTTCCGAGTGCGTCTGTCGAGCTTAAGTCAGCTGATCTTCATGATATGTGTCGTGATACTGCCGCTGTGCACTGAGTGGTCCCGCCCCCTTCTAGTAAACGTTTTCAGGGTCTCATTCGGTCCATCTACGCCTCCATAGACGGAGCTCCTTCACAATCAAAGTCTCTCACTCACGCTCCATCTGCTCATTCTAAAAAAATAGTGCAATTCTTTTTCAGCATTTATATAAATAACTCTAAATCGTCCGGTCGGCTCTCAGTCTGCATACATGTGTGTGTATATACAGCGTGATATTTCAGCGTGAGAGTCGGCACCTCAACAGATCACTGAAGTTTCTCTTTTTCTCAAACTAGACGACAACAAACAAAACATCTTTAAGAATCTATCAAGTGTATAAAAATACCTCCTCTGACCTTCTGTTCCTCGTCATATTGCAGATTGTTTCTGTTTCTCCGGGGAACAGTCTTGAACTTTGTGCAAACCTTCTTCAGAAAACATCAAATTAAAAACAACAGAAGGGGGGGTTTAAGCGAGGACTCCTGCACCGGTTGGTTGATATAAGGCAGAACATTTAGCTCGAGGACGTTCAGCACGATGCTAAGCTACTTACGCTAACTAAACCTTAAATCTCTCTGGAGATATTCTAACGTGCCATTTGTCCAAGGGAGTGCAGCTCATGGTGCAGGAGTCACTGGAAATGGAAAACAAATGAAGTCAAAGCAGTGACTGGGGGATTATCACAAAAAAATTAAAAACCTTGCAACGTTTCGCCATTTTGTCTGGAAAGGAAATGTTTTCGTCAGCGCGAAGAAGACAAACAAACAAACATGTAAATATTTATAATGAATGAACTCTGGATAGGTCAGTCTGATAGGAGGAGGAAAAGGACGAGGCGTTCCTCCTCTGATGTGCTCTGCAGGAGGTTCAAGGCTTCCAGGTGTTCTTACCTATCCAAAAGCCGACTCCATCCCAGTCCCAGGATGATCCAGGACACTGACCAACATGCCCGGCTGAAACTACAACTAACCAGCCCTTAAACCGTTTTTTACCAAAGACCAGGTCATTCCCCTTTTGCTGAGGAAACTTCCCAGGCGGCGAGCAGAAATAGTCTTGGAATAACGAAGCCGTTCTGTCACACCTGCTGGGGCTTCTGGGATTTCTCCTTTGTGTTCCTGGCGTTCCTGTTGTCCACACTTCCTCGCCGCTGAGGTGGAGGTCGGAGCAGGCCGTGCATGAACGAGGACGGCGGTGGTTGTGTGGACGACACAGTCCGATGGTGGTGGCCGGGCGTCAGGGACGTCGGGTGGTAGTAGTGGCCGATCACCTCGCTGTAGGTCGGGGGAGCGCCGTCTACTCGAGAGCCCGGCTTCTGCTGCCGGGACAACGCCTCCTGGGCTTCTAGCACACTGACGCCGGAGTGGACGCTCGGCGGAGGCGCCTGCAGACTGTAAGCAAAACAAAAAGGGTCAACACCAAGATGGAGACTGAATCTGTGGGAGCAGGTTTGTCAGAGGGATCAGTACCTGGCCTGCAGACAGGAGCTGGATGGGTCAATCGGGTGGGAATCGAACACAGTCCTGTTGGGCGGCGCTCGCACCGACTCGCGGTTCAGCTCCATCTGCTGCTCGGGGTCTCGGAGCTGCAGCGTGCAGGGGCCCTGGTACGGCGGGGGCTCCTCCCCGTCTGAAAGGCAGATTGTGGGGGGGAGGTCGATGAGGCTCTGGGGCAGGTAGGGGTACGTGGGCTGGAAGCGACTCGGGGCGTACGTGTGCTGGAAGCGCTGGGACTGCAGAGGGGCCTGGGACTGAGGCTCCCTCTGAAGATAGGACGAGGGGGCGGGTCTGTCTGGAGGGCGGGGGCTGTACACCTGGGCGTGGATGAGGAAGAGCATTGAAAGAGTTGTTGTACATTTAGTTCTTTGTTCATTTTGTTAGATTTGTAGTTCATGTACAGACTGAATGTTTAAGAAAAACTGACCTCGTGTAGACCGCTGTTTGTCCCCGTCGCCTCAGAGGACCACAGACTGCCCTCCTGAGAGAGAGAGAGAGAGAGAGAGAGAGAGAGAGAGAGACGACCCCATTACCAAACATGTCTTTTCAAACAGCATCTTTTCATGATTTAAACCATTCATTTTGAAAGGTTACAGCCGCAACTTTGCCGGGGTTTCGGTCTAAGCGAGTGACATGCCTGCTGCACATCAGCCGGAGTGGATGGAGACGACAGGAGGAGAGACACCTGCAGGAACTCAAATCTTAACAAACATATTCATCTCATGTTTAGTTACATATATTTCTTTACACTCTCAACATTTTATTTCATGATGTAAAGCAAGTTAATCTGGTCTTGGTCTTGACTCGGACTCAGAGCACTCTGGTCTCGTTCTGGGATAGTGTGGTCTGGACTCCCAACACTTATGCCAAGCTGTGACAGTCAAGAACGTTTGCAGCAGAGCAGAAGTTCTTTAGTTTAGTCTCCACTCGGAGACAATAAAGCAACATTGGTGTGATGTTGACTTTCTAGACTTTTTCTGTTAATCTTCCAGCAGTGAAAAACCACACCGAGTCACATAACACCTGATAGGATGTCGAGAGCAGAGTGCAGATGGATTTGATACCGTGTTTGTCCACTAGGGGGCTCTGCTGCTGGGCAACAAACCCTGAACTCTGAGTGAGGCCTGCTCTCCCTCTGCAGCATCTTTAAACCTCAGTCCTTCCAGAAACATAAACCTGTACCTGTTTCTGGTCTAAATCTGAAAAGTGTTAAGAGACTCAAATGTTGTTATTGTCTTTGTGCGTATTCAAACGGGCTGACGCTACACAGAGTGGACCCAAGTGGACTGATTATTCCCATAATAAACGTGTCTCTGTCGCCCGAGCTCTCAGTGAGGAGAGGACAAAGGCAGCTCTTTGCTTCTGCGATAATGTTTGTCAGGAACTTTTCCAACTTGTGTGTGTGTGTGTGTGCAGCTTTTTTGCTGCCTGTCTGTGTGTGTGTCAGTGTGTCTGTCTGCTAATCCAAATTAACTAGGACAATGACTCCCCAGAGCTTATCAGCAGCTCCGTCTGAGTGTGTGTGTGTGTGTGTGTGTGTGTGTGTGTGTGTGTCTGTGTGTCTGTGTGTGTGTGTGTGTGTGTCTGTGTGTCTGTGTGTCTGTGTGTGTGTGTGTGTGTGTGTGTGTGTGTGGGGGCACCATTATGCTTCATCTTTTACTCATATATGGAGACACAGAACACACACACACTTCAGTGATTCAGTAGCAGGTGATTCAGGAAGTGAAGTCATATGTTTTCAGAAGCCTCAGGTCTGAAGTCTGTGTGTGTGTGTGTGTGCGCGTGTGTGTGCGTGTGTGTGTGTGTGTGTGTGTGTCTGCGTGTGTGTGTGTGTGTGCGTGTGTGTGCGTGTGTGTGCGTGTGTGTGTGTGTCTGCGTGTGTGTGTGCCACTGCAGCCTCTAATGAAGACGTGAGTCAGTGTGTTAGCGTTAGCGTTAGCCTGCGGCGCTGTTTCATCTCTGTGATCACTTCCTGTCACTCTACTGCTCCTCAAACTCCGACTCTCCTCTTCTCGTTACAAACTCTCCTCACTGTGAGTCAAACTCTGATCACGCGGCTCAGATCCTCCGATGTTTTGAATATGGTGGTTATGAGTATTTATTCCTGTGTCCATCTGTTCATTTCTACTTGTCTGATGTCGGGTTGCGGTGGCATTTGTTTTTTTTAGAAAGACGCGTTTTCAATCATCTTGATTTGAAATCTGGAGTCCACCCAGTCCGAGACGAGACCGAGACCTTCAAAAAGTGGTACTCGAGACCGGTCTTGGACTGGAGTACTACAACACTACCTTAAATAACATGAACAATATCGTTGTTTCACATGTTTAATTAATATGAAAACATGACAAACGGCGAGGAATATATTCCACGCCTGTGTCCGAGTATCATGAGGTGTGAATGTGTCTTACGTTGGCCAGGGGCAGGTGTCTCCGGCGTGCGGGGGCGTGTCTGGAGAGGATGGAGCGAGCTGATAGGCGGTAGTGGTTGAGCAGGCAGGTGATGACGACCACCATCACCATCATCACCACCACGATCACCAGGATCTGGACGAACTCCAGCTGGGCTGCGGACACACAAACAACAATCACGGTCACTTTAAGGTCAGTTTTTGCAAATCCCAAAAACTGAAGAAATCAAAATACTAAACAATATCAAAAAGGAGCTCGTCAAAAGCTGCAAGTACTTGGGTTTTCTCTTATCGACTGTGAGCCGCCTCTAAACTTAAAGGGTCAACATATTCTGTAAAACCCTCTTCCCCATGTTCCTCTAACTCTAATATGTGTCTCTATTCCGTCTACAAACCCCCCAATGATGAGAAAAGTCCATCCTCTCCGTCTTCTGCCTGCTCCACTTTTCAGAAAATGTGTGCTCAAACAGGCCGTTTGGAGGTTTTCCCTTCATGACATCACAAAGGGCACAAAGAAGAGGAGGAGGATATGTGATCTTTAAATCGTGAATAAAAAATAACCCCCACTGTGACTTTAATCAGCTGAGAGTCACAACATCAACAAACTAATTTATGTTCTTATCGTGTTAAGAGACAGAAAACAGATTTCAGTCACTGTCCACACACACACACACACACACACACACACACACACACACACACACACACACACACACACACACACACACACACACACACACACACACACACACACACACACACACACACACACACACACACACTGAGCCAGACTAGACCAGACAGGCCGAGCTTTGTTTAGAGACAGCCTGCTCTAAGCCCCCCCTCCCCCTACCAACACACACACACACACACACACACACACACACACACACACACACACACACACACACACACACACACACACACACACACACACACACACACACACACACACACACACACACACACACACACACACACACACACAATCGGAGCCTTTTTTCTCACTGTTTTTTTCTCGGGGGGCAGGCAGGGGTCAGACAGGAGAGCAGAAAGCAGCAGACGGGTTTCAGACACTTCTCACACACACACACGTTACGCAATTCTGATCAGCTCGAGGTTACACAACACAAAAGACACACACACACACACACACACACACACACTCCATCATAACCTTAAATATAAAACATCTACGATTTTTAAACCTCTCTTCACGACGTCTGACATCATTCATTTCTTTGACTGTTGACACGTCAGATCGAAAACAGAATCAAGAATCGACCTCAAACAGAAATATAACAAACTGCTCTCCGGGAGTCAGAGTTTAAATGTCCCAAAACAACGTTAAAGTCGTGAAAGCGTCGATATAAACTCAGTAAGTCGGGTTTTAAAAACACAAACGCTGGCTGCTCAAATCTCAGAATCTGACTTTAATGTCCGACTTTCACCCTCAGCTGCTGCTTTTCAACACATCACGATCCACTGTCTTCACAATTTATCATCACACGGGAGCGCCGACATCTGATTTTCCACATTTATATCCTTTAAAAGCTTCTTGATTCAAGAGTTTTTAACCCAGTTGTTCGCTCCGGAGAGTGATCCTGGTCCCTTTATCCTGGGAATACCGGTTGCTGTATTTTGTGTCACTTCTAAATGTTTCACTATGAAACAGTACATTTTGCTCCTGTTATTTCCATTTCCATCTATATTAAAAAGGAAATAACGAGTGGTAAGGGTGCACGCTCCATGTACGGAGGCTGTAGTCCTCATGGAGGGCAGCCTGGGTTCAAATCCTCTGTCCCTGCATGTCATTCCTCTCTCTCTCTTTCTAATGTCTGTCTCAAAAGGAGCCACTCTGTACTCGTGCTTGACAGCAGACACGTTTCAATCTTATTTTGATCATCTTTAAATTAGTTAATCTCGTTTTTATTCTTCTTCAGCTCGTCCTGCAAACGCTCTTTTCTCATCACAGCATTGCTTTCCTTTCCTCTATTTTCATCAACGCTGCTCAGGGCAATGCTTCACCATCTCGTATTTCTTGCAAGACGACGGGTATAGAGTCAGAAACCAGGGGGAAAGAGAGAAAGAGAGAGGAATGACATGCAGGAAAGGAGCCACAGGTCCGGTTCTAACCCGGGACGCCAACATGGAGGACTTTAACCTCTGCACATGGGACGCTCGGTCTAACCGATAGGTTAACGGCGCCCCCGTCTTACAGCTAATTCATCGTCAGAAGCCGATTTCCCAAGTGAAGCCATCGAGAGCTAATGCACTCAGGAGGACTTAAAGTGAGCGCAAGGCAGAGACTCCAAAACTCCCTCTACTGACCGTCTCATGCTTCAAATCCTGCAGGTTTCCTCTGCACTGGGAAAAATCTGAAATTTAGCTTTTTAGCTGTTAGCTCATTTACAACACTCTGAAGATGGACACTTCCTCTTTTAATGGACGAGTGAGGCCAATGATCTCCAACCTCTTCAGCCCAGAGTGTGAGTGTTTTCAACGAGAATCATCCTCACTTGTCTTTGTTGTTTTTATTTCCATATCAACGTCTTCGGAAAGGTTGGAAATGAAACGTCAACAAATATCACAATACATATTTATAGACTCAGGAGATAATGCACCACTTTCCTCATTTAAAACCAGCGTTTTAAATGAGTTTTTAAGTGATGAAGAGAAGTTATAGACAAGATATAATCACGTTAAAACATGTGTGGGTTGCCAGGTTGTTCAGGGAACTCATGCAGAGAGAATCATCCTGCTGTATGGGTTTTGAATTTACAGCTGCAGGTTTAACGTCTTTATGAAAAGTTATCAAGGAATAACAAACACACAAAACTCAAAGGAGAAGGGTTTTGTTTTTTGCCACACGTTGCTCCTCATGCAAAAAGAGTCTCAACCCGACAAACATTCAGTTTCCAAAGATGCAAAACACAAACGCAGAAAACCTTGATAGATGAAAATCTAAAAAGATTTTAAAGCTCAGATAAAAAGAATTTAAAGCTCATATTCTTTCAGTCAGCATTGATTAAACAGACCATAAATCCATGTCTGAAACACGGAGAGGATGCGTCCTGGTTTTCTGTTTGCTGACGCAGAGAGGATGAACTCACCGCACAGTTGTGTCTGAACACAGTTCTCATGGTTGTGACTTCCTGCTGAAGGCTGCATCGTCTCCACGTTGTACCGACCGAAACGTTCCCCCGCTTTAAAAGTTTGTTACTCCAGAGTTTCTAACCGGCAGATATTTCTCCGAACTAAAGCAAAAGAAAAGGAAAACAAACTAAAAAAAAAACAAACGTCCCCGCTGCAGGAGAAGTCCAAACTACATGTCCTGAGGATGCTGCGACGCCGTGCGTGTGTGTGTCCTCACCGGCTGACACACACACTCTGACGCTGCACCGAGCTTTGTCTGCTACTTTTTCTCACACACATTCCCACACTGCCCAGACACACACAGACTGAGGAAACAGCTGACCAGACCCCCGTCTGCACCGCCACCTCCACCACCCAATAGCTGTGAACAAAAGGGGTCAATGTGAGGGAGGAGGGGAGAGAGAGGAGGGGAGAGAGAGGGGGAGTGGTGGGAGCGTCTGGGAGACACAGATGGGTCAGAGGGACGGGCAGAATAATGATGAGAGAGAGAGAGAGAGAGAGAGGCAGACGGAGGAGGGGAGGCCGATACAGGAACTTTGTTTTGAGTGATGAAAAACAAAATTGAAATCAATAAACTTTCAAACTGACATGTGTAGATGGTTTGTTTGCGTCGCTGCGGCCTCAGAAAGAAGCCGAGCACTGATTTAATTTGAAGTGTTATTGCAGAGGAATATCTATCTTCAGGGTGTTGTTTTCATCCCCTTCCCTACTGTCTTAAACACCTCAGCTCTGCAGATAAGATGTTAAATATGCAGCTTTGGAGCCGACCATGATGCATTTGTTCATGTTGTTGAAGGACGCTCCGAGATCTGAACATGCAGATTAAGCTGCAGCAAACTCAGCCTCCACGATTCTCATGTTTCACCTGGAAGATGTTTGTCAGAGATATCAATCAGTGCCCGCCTTTCAGGAAGTGTTTTCTTTGCTTTTGCGGGTCTTAATTCTGTTTGTAACATTTGAGACGATGACGGTTTGTAGAGAATTAAAGGAGGAGTCAGTAGAAAAGTTCAAACTGGGCCAGAAACTCACCCTCCCTAAAGGACGTAGTGTGTACTACAGCCCGACCGATTAATCAAACAGCCAATAATATCGGCCAATATCAGCATATCCAGTGACTATGTATGAGCTAATTTTATCTTAGATATGCGCTGATATTACTCGATTTATTCTCCAGTTGAACAGCATTTCTATGTTATAAATCTTATAAAGTGTTTGATAACTGAGGGATCAACACAATACATGTGGTCATCTATATCTATCACTACAGATCAAAGATAGATCTAAGGAAGATATCGGCCTTTTTTTGGTATCAAAAAGTCGGCCCGATTTTTTTTAGACTTTAAATTAATTATTGTCTCGTTAGTTTGGCGTCATTGAACGCAGCATGTGCAGGTTTGATGCAGTTATGAGGGAGTTTCATAAAATCTTGCTGTTTCCCTTCAGCTGCAGCTTCTGTGATTTGATGTGTCATCATAAGAAATACTCTGAGTCAGAGTGTGTGTGTGTGTGTGTGTGTGTGTGTGTGTGTTTCAGCCTGCAGTTAAACTTGTCAGCTCCCAAACGTGGAGGTCAGCGGGTCACTGAGCAGACCTCCTCTGCTCTATCTTTTCCTCTTTTCTCTAATTTTTTCATCGTCGTCTGTGAATCCTGCGTTACCTCACTCCTTCCACTTTGCAGCCTCACAAGAAAACGGTTTTTTTTTGTCTTTTGTTTCCATCCAGATGTTCTGCACATTCTGCACTGGCTTCTCCAGGAGAAGGTGTAACAGGATGACATAACAGTACCGATGCACCGAGTTTTCCACTTTAGCAAAGCAGAGACGAATTCTCAGCTGCACATAAAAACACGTCTTCGTCTTCTTCTTCTTCGTCTCGTCCTCCCTCGGAGGTTTTTTAGCAAACAGAATAATTTTGCAAAGAAGATGTGTTGTGCAGCGTGAGCGGGGAAAACAGCCTAAAGGCCGAAGAAACACGCTTCAGTGAAGTCGCACTATAACATGTTTCTTTAACGCGATGCCTCACAGTGCTCGAGGTTTACTGCTTTTGATTTACGTCTCAATCTGACAACAAAGACTTTTTTCATTTCTAACAAAAAGCTAAAAAGCGTTGGGCTCAATGCAGCACCTTCTTCAAATTTGATTAGAAACATGTAGAGGCTTTTTAGGTCGGGTACAATCACTTCTATCTGAACCAGTTCTCTTGCCTGCTTCCATCGCTGCAACACCTGTTGGTTTGACCTGATAACTGCTCTCATATCTGGCAAACCAAGGGGCGTCCAAAACGGCCGTGTGGGGGGGGGGGGGTGCCTTAAAACCGCCTACCTTCTCTGGTCCAAACAAATCCAGAGCATTCAGGAGCAGAATCTAAAGTTAGAAGGAGGACATACTCTGTCAGAGAAGCCAGCACTTCAACATAGCATGTTTCCTTAATGTCTGATCATACAGTAAGGTCACTTTATCTTTTCACTCACTACACATCTCACTGATTGGACCTGTAAACTTGGCTTGATGCATGATGGGAAATGTAGGATTTTGAGTTAAAAAAAACAAAAACATTAAAGTCCTCATAGCGGCCTCTGGGGTAACACTTCTGTTCATAAATCTGTCACACTCACTCTCCTGTGAGTGACGCTGAAGTACTTTCCTACATCCACAGTTTTCCTTCATCGTACATCTCAGATTACTGACCTCATCTTTCTCTGCACTAAAGTTACATGTCTTTTACAAGTCATAAGAAATGAAGCTCATAAAGTGTTTTTACTTCTTGGGCTGTTTCATGAGGCTGCTGATCTCTCCCTCCCCCTGCGCTGTTGTCTAGACAGGAGGAGGCTGTGAGCCCGGCAGGCAGACACTGCATGGTTAATCTAAAGCAATTAGCTCATTTGTCATCCACTGCCTGCTCTCCGTCTCTCCTCCACCTCCTCCTCCTCCTCCTCCTCCTCGAGCTTTCAGCTAAAGGTCACTGGCGGTCAGTGTCGAGTCAGATGGCTCAGAGAGCAGACAGAGAGGAGGGGGGCCAGGAGGAAAGGAGGGAGGGGTGGAAAAGTGGAGGATGTGTAAGGCAGGAAAGAGAGAGAAGGAAAGGAGGCTGAATGCAGATTTGTTGATTTTGCAACGATTGGAAAGGTCAGCGTTATTTCTGTGTCACAGTTAGGACAACTTTGTGCACAAGTTTGAGAAGAAATGAAACTGTACCTCCAACAAACAACAACTTCACATCAGGCTGCAGCTCTGCATGTTAGCGTTAAACCTGCGAGGCGATGCTGAGGGAGAGACAGGATGTCTGTGGGCGAAAGAAGCGACCTCTGACTTGTTTACCATCCTATAGGAGTTGATAATTATTCAGTGTAGAGAGATTGCAGCTGTTTAACACCTGACACCAGTATGCACAGGTATTTTACCTGCTCATGCTGATTATAACGCAGAGAGAGAGAGAGAGCTTCCAGCAATCATCTCCCTAAAGCCGTTTCCACACATGCACTGCTGAAATGTTCTAGAGAACTTCAGGAGGACTGACGCTGAAATCCTCTTGATCTGGTCGTTCATGCACCTCACAACGGGAGACCTGGTCGGAGGAGAGGGTGGGGGTGGGGGGGGCTCTCCTGATGTGGAGGTGGGGGCCAAAAATCACATCAAATCCTCTACGGACGTCATGCTAAGATAACCCGATCTACAGTAGAAACCTCTCAAAAATCCGAACATAACTCAGCCTCAGCTTGAGCGAAGTGCCTGTTTTACGGTGACAAGGTGATCAAAGCTGCAGATTGAATTCTCTGCAGGATGATCTCTTTGACTGACTTGACTGACCCTCAGCAAGATGCATCATAATGCTGCTTTCACACCTGCAGAAAACTCCTGATTTTCTCAGTCTGAGCGTCATGTGTGAACACAAACAGCTGAATGTTTCTCTCTTCACCCGGAGCTTCTCCTCCAGCCTCCTCGTATTTATTCTGCAGAAAGTCAGAGTGAGCTGATGTGAGAACGCAGCAGGATATAATCAGGAGAATTCACCTGGAGTGAGTGGGGGGGGGGTGACGTTTATCCCCTGTGATCGCTGCACGATCATAGACTGTCTGCACGCCACCTCTACCATCTCCGTGTTCTAATGAACCTGCTGCATTATGTTTCCTGTTCTCCAGTTTATGTTCTTCTCCACTCTTTAGTTCTGATTGAGATTCTCTTCAACTACACGTAGCGTTGATAGAAAGACACGTATTATCATTATAGGGTCGTATAGACGACTCTGCTGCTTTGTACGCTACTTCTGCGTCTTTTTTTATCGTCAGGTTTTACCTCGGGAGAAAAGTCATAAAGACTGTTTGACTTCACATATTTCTCACCAAGAAAGACGGGAGGATTTTCCCTGCATCCTGTGTCCAAAGGAGGAACACAAAGAGGAAGTATCTGAAGAGGGAGAGAAGTGCAGAGGAAGGAAAAGGAAAGTAAAAAGAGTTTTGATACGAGCGATGAAAAGACGAAGAACACGAAGGAGACGGGTGAAAAAGTCAGTGAGGAAAGGAAGGAGGAAGGAAAGGAGAGAAGTGTAGACACAGAGAGACGCTCACTAATTCCTCTTGCTCACCCCCCTCCTCCCTCCACCTTCAGTCCTCGGATGACTCGACAGTCTGGGTAGTCAGAAATAGCACAGACAGCTGTGTGTGTGTGTTTGTGTATTTCTGTGTGTTTGTGTGTTGTGTGTGTGTGTGTGTGTGAGTGTGAGTGTGTGTGTGTGTGAGTGTGTGAGAGAGAGAGAGAGTTATAGGTCATAGGTCCACACAATTTGCTTGCTTGCCAATTTCCATGAGAAAGGCTATAGGGGGTAAAAGGAGGAGGGAGGAGGGGTCACAAACACACACACACACACAAACACACACACACACAAACACACACACACACACACACACACTGACTTTGGGAGCCACGGTCATGGTGCAGCCAACAAGTGTGGGAACTTTGGTCCTAAAAACTCCCACTGCTGGTTCCAACAGTGGGAAAAAACAGAGAGGGAGGTGTGTGTAGTTGTTTTGTGTGTGTGTCTGTGTGTGTGGCTGTGTGTGTGTGTGTGTGTGTGTGTGTGTGTCATCATCTATTTATCTGTTTCCTCTCTGATTCTCATCTTTCTCTCTTCTTCACTTATACTTTTATAACGCCATTGGAGGCTGACTTTAGTTCTCTTATTGTAAATTATATAAATATAGAATATCATAAATACTTTAAAATGAAGCAGCCAGATGCACAGGAAGTTAAAATAATCTCATGAAGCTCATCGCCATAATCCGTTAAAATTCAGCAGGTATATTTGACTTTGATTAATCTAGAATATGTGCTGATATCGTCCTGTTGACCAACCTAGATTCTGCCGTTTGAAGGCCGGATGTTTACGTCCCTGTTACGCCTCGTGTGATCTGTGTAGCACGCTGGGAGGCGTGCTACACAGATGACCCAGATGCTGAGATCTGCTGACTCATGGAACAGTCCAAGAAGTAAAAACACTTAACCAGCTAGTTTTCTTCCGAGTTAAGACGGAGGCCTATGTGAGCACGTTCGCTATGTGCTCCAGTACACTTCCTTGGCCCTGGCAGGGATGTAAACTTAAGCACGCTTCATGTAAAGCCATGCATGTGTTTTCTTGCGACGTTACAGGAAAGCGTGCTCAGGCCCGGGTTAGTCCTGGAGCAGTGTGAGTGCAGGACGGCGGGGGAATGGAGAGGAGAGGAGAGGAGAGGAGAGGAGAGAGAGGAGAGAGAGGAGAGAGAGGAGAGAGGAGGGGAGAGGAGAGGAGAGAGAGGAGAGAGAGGAGAGGAGAGAGAGAGGAGGGGAGAGGAGAGAGAGAGGAGGAGGGAAGAGGAGAGAGAGGAGAGGAGAGGAAAGAGAGGAGAGAGAGGACAGGAGAGGAGAGGAGAGAGAGGAGAGAGAGGAGAGAGAGGAGGGGAGAGGAGAGGAGAGGAGAGGAGAGGAGAAAGGAGAGGAGCATTAGTCTATATTTAGAGAGCTAATCCGGGGAACTCCCATGTCAAACTGTGAGTCCCATCTGGAACGCTAGCTATGCTCATGCTATCAGTGAGTAGGTCACAGACTCCGACAAGAGTCAAACTCTAAATATCATGTCCAGTTTTCATACGCTGTAGATTAGCTCGTTAACAACACAGCTGTACAAGACTGTCGATTAAACATAGACCAAGACATTTAGGGATCAAGACACAAAAGACTAAAAGATCTTAAGGGATTGACACCGAGCCAAGACCAACACAGGGTGAGACTGAGCCAAGACCCAGACATGTACGGCTCGAGAATGAGAGACCAAGTAAAAAAGCTTTAGATTCCGAGAACTACAAAAAGTGGTCCTGGATCCAAGACCAATCCTGAGGACTGCAACACTAGTTAATAATAATGATAAAACAGACTGCGGTTGGATGTCTTAACACATGCCAAAACGCAGACGTGTGCGTTAAAGCGATGACAGCCTCTGATTCTGCCCCGCAGGAAGTCCAACCACAGTGACACATCCGGAGCGATCTGTGTTTGAAATGTTCAGAGAGCTTTAATGTTTGAGTTTATACGGAACCACACACAGCAGTCGAGCTTCTCTTTAAAGGAAATATCAATTAAAAACTAATGAAATACAAGTCTGGATTCTGCAAGTTACACACAGACATAACACACCTCAAGCTGTGATGGACACACACACACACACACACACACACACACACACACACACACACACACACACACACACACACACACACACACACACACACACACACACACACACACACACACACACACACACACACACACGCTGCTCCCTCTTTGTACTGGCTGACCTGCAGAGCATTCTGTCTGAAACATATGAAAATCAAACCTCATTATCAGCTGCTTGTCTGGCTCAGTGTGTGTGTGTGTGTGTGTGTGTGTGTGTGTGTGTGTGTGTGTTATGCTCATTAGAATTCTAGCCAGAAGGAGCTAGACTCCCCCTGTCGTCTCGCTCCCCCGCACACACACAGACACACACACACACAGACACACACAGACACACACACATGCGCGCAAACACCACACTGTTCATTTGAATGTGAAAGAAAGGAAAGTCAGACAGAGTCGCACTGGGCAGGTCACATGTAGACGGCTGTGTGTGTGTGTGTGTGTGTGTGTGTGTGTGTGTGTGTGTGTGTGTGTGTGTGTGTGTGTGTGTGTGTGTGTGTGTGTGTGTGTGTGTGTGTTAGCGCAAATACTGCCGACGCGCCCTGCAGCCAGGACATTAAACATCTTCATCTTTTTAGATCGTCATAGAGTTAATTCATGTTCTTGATCATCTTGATGACCACGTCCTTATCACGCTACGCTACACTCGCTGTACATTGAAATTGACTGCAGTCCGGGTCGATCTATTCTGTCCAGCTTGACGCGTTTTCTCCATGCGGACACGGTGCTTAACTCAACAGACGATATTCTCGATCATCTTTTCTTCCTAAAGCTGGTGACGGTCTGACCCTGATTCAGTCCGACCTCTGCAGACGTTTTGAAAGATTCCTTTTCTCTGTTACAGCACCAAAAAAATCTGACTAAAAATATGCAAGGACAAACCTGTTATGCTGAAACTGCAGGTGTGTGTGTGTGTGTGTGTGTGTGTGTGTGTGTGTGTGTGTGTGTGTGTGTGTGTGTGTGTGTGTGTCTGTCTGTGTCTGTCTGTGTGTGTGTGTGTGTGTGTGTGTGTGTGTGTGTGTGTGTCTGTCTGTGTCTGTCTGTGTGTGTGTGTGTGTGTGTGTGTGTGTGAGCCAGACATGCTGTTCCTGTTCAAACAATGTTTTACTGCCAAAGTAAAACCAGCTCTGCCGGTCCTTACACACACACACACACACACACACACACACACACACACACACACACACACACACACACACACACACACACACACACACACACACACACACACACACACACAGAGCATTCAGACATTGTTGTGTCTAGCCAGGTGTGTGTGTGTGTGTGTGTGTGTGTGTGTGATGAATTAAAGCAGATGTAGCCGTGGCTTCAGTTACTGTGCTGTAAACTGACAAACATAATGAATAATGCCGACTTATATTGACTCCTACAGCAGGTGTGTTCTGACTGTTTGATGTGTGTGTGTGTGTGTGTGTGTGTGTGTGTGTGTGTGTGTGTGATTCAACAGGCTGTTTCCCTGACTGAGCATCTGCAGCCTCCCTGCTCCTCAGATCAATATTTAACAGTGAATCCTTTGAGAATAATCTCTTCACACCTTTTTGGCCTCGTTCGGTTCAACGACTCAGAAACTGATCTTTTTTTTTTAAAGATATAATGAAACTAAACGTCCTGGTCCCTCGATCTGTCCAACCTACCGAGCCTCGCTGCTGACTTTCATGATGAAGTCGACGATGACAGTTTATAGATTTGTGTCCAGTGGCTACATTTAGTGTCACTGTGTTTTGGGCATTTTCACATCAGGAAACGATTGTCACGATTAGCAAAGCAATCCAAGCCATTTTCAAGATGGATGCCAAATCTTCCATCTGAAGATTATTATTCATATAACATATATAAAGCCGGACCGCTCTCAGGATCCTGCTGTTGAGTCGTGTGTTTTCAAACTTCTTGGGAGTTGACTCGTCTACTTCTACAGGCGTCTGAATGTCTCGTTTACAACGTGGTTATAAAAGAAAATAAGTTCAGAGAGCACATTTCATGCTTTTCATAATCATTTGCATAATTCCTCATAATGTAGAAGATGTTATCTGCAGTGCAGGAAACAGGAAACCAACACACACGTAAACACTGTGGCGCTTTGTCTGAACGCACAGCGACCGTTGAGAGCAAAAACCGAGCGCTCCTTCACCTGTGGGCTCCAAAGAGAACAAACACCTGGCTTTAGAAGAGATCAATTCTTCCTCAAAGACTTAAAGAATGATCCTCGGCATGAATCAACTCGCCCTCGAGAAAGAGAGGGAGAGAGAGAGAGAGAGAGAGATAACCTTCACTTCAGACAAAACAATTCTGTGCAGAAACCCAAACAAGATCATTGTGACAAAAACGAACAAAAGGAGCAAAGAGAGGAACGTTTGAAAAAGGGACACACTGAGGGGCGGGGAGCTGAAACTGTTTCAGAAAGTCTGCCGGCGGGTGTTCAGATCGACTCGGGGTCCTGCGCCTGCTCGTGAAGTCACACAATATGATCGGAGAGTTTATAGTTTTCACAGTATCGTCGGGTCTTTGAGCACAACAGTGACCGCCCACTGACGATAGGACATTTAATTTGGCACCAAAACGACATTAAAAAACGGAAAAAAGACAAGACTGTGTACATGATTTTCGTCCATGTCAAGGAACTACACATCCCACAATCCATTGCGAATTATATCGTGTCTTCTTAAGAGAAACTTTTGTCGTTGTAGTTTTTATACCGTTAATACAAGTGTTGTACTATCTTGTAGTTTGTGTTGTGGAAAATTAAAAATTACATTCACTGCGGCATGACAAGGTTATTCGGCTAGTGGCCTACATTTCGTGTATGCTAACTAACTAGCTAGCCTGCTAGCGGGACTTATCTGTTCGCATACGCCGCCGACAAACAGCCAGTCACAACGTGCTACATCATCACACAAATATCACCAGCAGACGCAGGACCCCGAGCAGATCTGGTACCTACACCGCTCCATCAATCATTTATCACATGAGACGAGGAGGTGTAGCCATCAGAAGCTCCGCCCCCTGCAGGACTTAGTGTGTCGTTTACTGCTTGTAGCTACACTGCAAGCTAACGCACGCTAGCACAAGCTAACCGCCGGTGTTTGTCACCTGCCTGTCCAACAGGAAGCAGACCAACTCCACGTCCACGGGTAAAAGACAACACAAGGTTCACCCTCGTTTTAGAACGAGCTTTATCCGCTTGGTGTTTCTCCTCACTGTGATTATGTTTTCTCTTCTTTGCTGCTACGTCCACGTCCGTCATATTCACCGCTTTGAATGGTGTCCAATCACTGACTTGTATCCACTATTGTTTCCCTTCGACAGTCAACATTCCTCTGCAGCGTCAGTGTCACAAATGTTTACCATGAGAGGATCTGTGGTCGAGTAATGAAGCCTTCATAGACGGGTGGATGGCAAACAAGCTGGGAAACTGGCTCTGTGCCTCCATATGGGCCTCATACATACATATGCAACTGTGTGTGTGTGTGTGTGTGTGTGTGTGTGTGTGCCAGCTGGCAGGGCCCGTCATCTCCTCTCTGAGGGATGTGTGGGAGGATGTTGGTCACAAAGCGAGCAGCGATTGTGTTTCCGATGTTGCCAAGAATCTGTCAGCTCAGGTGAGATGGGAGATTATTGAGGTAACCTGCTGGCTCAGTGTCAACAGAACCGTCCTGTTTGCAGGAAGCACTCATCAAATGGACTAATCAGTGAGATGTGTAGTGAGTGAAATGATAAAGTGAGCTTACTATATGATCAGACATTAAGGAAACATGCTATGTTGAAGTGCTGGCTTCTCTGACAACAATGCAGCAGCCAGTATGTCCTCCTTCTAACTTTAGATTCTGGACCTGAATGCTCTGGATTTGTTTGGACGTTTTTGTCAAAATTGGAAGATCAATATTGGAGATGCTTTTGAAAAATGGAGAGAGGTTAGAACACAGAAAGGTTTACAGACCGATGCAGAGCTGGCTAAACACTGAAGCTTCAGAGTCCACCACATGGTAACCTGTGTGAGCATCAACTCTAGAGAGGAGGGGGCGGGGGGAAACAGCTCTCTACCATGATTAGAATTTAGACTGCAGTACCTATTTTAAACACTAGGTGTCAGAGTTACTTATTGCTCCTTTAAATTAGGAGTTCAAAGTAATATTTGGGGGAGGTAAAATCTAATGTGAACATGATGTCAGGGAGGAAGAAAAATAACTCTTAATGCTACCCCGGAGTCTAATCATGCATTCATCTGTTTATTATGGGGAAATGAGCGAGGGGCCGAGAGCGCGTACAGTAAATGAAGAAACCCTGTGAATTGATTTTTCCTTTGCAGTTACAGTTTCTGTTTCTGCTGGTTGAAGAATAAAACCCCTTAAACATTATTTTTCACCCGAAAGAGTAACAGCTCAGTTATTTTTTTGGGGGGGAGGTTGAAAAACTCCAGCTTATTGAGGACAAAAGGCCACAATATCTCCCAAAATATATTTTCAGATTAACCGCTTTCCGTGGATGTAATCCTGGTCACAGCGTAAAAAATGTGACTAATCAGACCCCAAAGTCACTAAAACAAACAGCACGTTTGTTATTAAGTCACATTTTCAGCCGCTAACAAGCTCTCCCGAGTCACTGTTCTCCACAGAAACCATCCAAGGCATATTTTTATCGTGCTGAAAAAGTTGACTGCTGTGACTGTGCTTCTCTAGCCTGCTGCTCTGTCTAGACACACTGCGGTGCGGACGGTGTGTGTGTGTGTGTGTGTGTGTGTGTGTGTGTGTGTGTGTGTGTGTGTGTGTGTGTGTGTGTGTGTGTGTGTGTGTGTGTGTGTGTGTGTGCGCGCAGCCTCTCTGTGCTCTTATAATTAGAATAGTTTGCGTTGTGGATGCGTTTGAATATTTAAATGAATAATGACCATTTTGAGTAATATGAACAGAGAGGCGGGGTCACTGTGTGTCTGTCCGTGTGTCCGTGTGTGTGTGTGTGTGTGTGTGTGTGTGTGTGTGTGTGTGAGAGAGTGTGTTTGTGTTGTGGATGCAAATGATGTGGTCCCAGCTGTTTCCTCTGGGCCAGAGGGCAAAGTGAGGCAGACACAGTCCAACCTACACGTGTGTGTGTGTGTGTGTGTGTGTGTGTGTGTGTGTGTGTGTGTGTGTGTGTGTGTGTGTGTGTGTGTGTGTGTGTGTGTGTGTGTGTGTGTGTGTGCGCAGGGGTCAAGCCCACGGTCATGAACATGGATGTCGTGTGTGTGTCGTGGGGGTTGAGAGTGTGTGCGTGCGGGGTCTGCAGACTGAAGTGTCTTTTGTCTAGACCTGGTCTCATTCTGAGTCAGACCAGCGGACTGAGTGACGTCTCCGATGTGTGTCTGACAGAACGACATCACAGACAGCTTGTGACACAGCAGGATGTCAGGAACGGGGGGGGGGGGTACTATAACAGACACACCACAGCACCTTTGCATCATTTCAAACACAGCAATGCAAAACTAACAGAGAGCAGGCTGTGATCTTTGCTAATCTAGACCCTTCAAAAAGACCCTTCAGTGTCTGTTGGTGCACCTTTAGATAAACCAGAGCCTCTCAGACTGTGATGTGTTTGAACTCACACTGAACAACACCCTTCAGAGCAGACAGCAAATCATCTCTCACCTGTCGGCTCTCAGTTGAGCGTTATCTGGGATTCTCTTTCTCATAGCTTGCTGTACAGCGACGACTGATTCTGAAGTCAGCCGTTCCTGGATCATTTCTTGTTTCCTAATTACCAAAATCTAGCAGGCAGACTTCTGCACACTTACTGGACTTCACAGACTCGCGTGCGGCCAGCTTGAGTCATTGCTTTTTGACATATTTACTGCAGCGCCGTGATAATCGACGACCCCATCAAAGGCGTCGCGCACACACACCTCATTACATCGGGAATCCATAAAACAAGACAACTCGACTGGACTGATCGATACATTCTGAGAGTGTGCGACGTTAAAAACATGCAGCCCTCTCTGATGTGACAATGAACCTTTCAACCCTCCCCCTCCCTCCTCCTGACTTGACCCCTGACCTCTGACCTCGCAGACACCCAGACTGCCTCTCTCCCCGCAGATGCAGCCCAGCGCTGGTTTCATATGCAAAAAAAAAAAAAAACCCAGCCCCACCACAAGACGCAAATTAACATAGATCTGAATATCTAAATTACAAAATGATTGTGTGTGCGTGTGTGTGTGTGTGTGTGTGTGTGTGTGTCACGTCCAATCACTGAACTGTATCCACTCCTAAACTCACCTGCTGCGTTGTCATTGGCTGGAGGACAGAGGACAGGGTCTTACATGCACTAAGATCGTACCGGTTATTTTAAGGTAATACAGGGAATAAAGGTCACCACCCCCTCCCACTCACTCCAGGTGAATTCTCCTGATTATATCCTGCTGCGTTCTCACATCAGCTCACTCTGACTTTCTGCAGAACAAATACGAGGAGGCTGGAGGAGAAACTCCGGGTGAAGAGAGAAACATTCAGCTGGTTGTGTTCACACATGACGCTGAGTTTTCTGTAAGTTTGAACAAGGCTTTTGCTGATCGAGGCAGCAGCAGACCAACGCCTCCCGCGAGCCCTGCAGAGTAAAATGTCTCCGGCTTCTGATAGGGCGGTTCACTCAGCTGCTTACTCTAACAAAATGTCTACCGTACCACTGTAGAGAAACTTTCAAATCTAATACTAAACCCCAAGATAAAAAGCTGTGAAAGGAATTAAACACGGCTCCCTTATTAATCTGAAAACTTCAAACTATTCCTCATCTGCAGGCGACACAAATGCTCGTCAAGAAGACCCGACTAATCGATAAAGGCCAAAAGCCACTTTGACACTTTCCTTCCCATGTCGTCAGATGTTAATGTGAACATTTAGAAACTAGAACAATCCAACCCAGACCTCCTCCTGGGTCAGACTAATAACTGAAAAACAAGACGCACTTTTGTGTGAGCTCCTCAAGCAGACGACAATCGACGTATTTAGAAGACCAGACAGCCTAACAGGGTTTTTTTTTTCCTGTCTCAGACTAATTAATGAAAAACAAGAGCTGATCTTTTCCACACTGCCTCATGACACTCAGTGCATATAGCAGCAGACAGTCATTGGCGTTATTTATAGCGCAGCCTGTCGGCCCTCAGACGCTCTCTGTATGGATTTATTCACACTGTCGAGACAGACGCACACACAGCTACCGACTTCAGAGTAATTAATGGCACAATATGGGCCCAACAGGCTACAAGGGCCTCTGCTTAACACGGCCCTGTATGCAGATTATATGCAGAGAGCACACACACATAAACACACAACCCCCCCCCTAAGTGACGGTGACCCTGACCCCCAGACACACACGCAGCATGCATCTACATATATGCATGACGGCGAGCACGGCGATGACTGTGTTGTGCTCTTATTCATGTCTAGACCCCGAAACAAAGAGCAGCTGAGAGGGTGAATTAAAGGAAGGAAGGAAGGAAGGAAGGAAGGAAGGGTGTGAGAAAAGAAGGAAGGAGGTAACAGGAGTAACAGAAGGTAGAAAGCTTTAAGAATAGTCAGATGAGAAACGCACTCTGGGAAATGTAGTTAACCCTCCCTGTCACAGTCGGCAGCAGGCGCTGAGATGCCACCGTGGTTATGGCGGCCACCGCACAGAGCGTCCGATCAATTTCAAAATAAAACACAATATACAGACTCATAATTGTATATTCCAAAATGTTATCAACTCATGGCTGTGCTCACGCTCCAGAAATGGATCCAGTGGGGCAGGGCGTGCACCGTCAGCACACACAGAATATGCTGAAATTGCGGATTAAGTGGAGAAACTTTGTATTTGGAAATGATGAATAAAAAGTCTGAAATAGCTCCTCTTATTTTGACAGCAAGAAACACGGACAGAATGAAGGCTGGTTGTCATCCCGACAGAGACAGCCAAACAGGAAGTGTTCATCTGTGCATGAACAGGTCCTGCTGATGTGCTTTTGAGCAGCAGCTGCTCTGAGGCTGTGGGTGAACAGGGGCCGCTCCCACAGCTCCCACAGCTCCCACAGCTCCCATTCTCACGTGTCAGGAGGAACGGGCAGACCGTGCGGCTGCAGCCGAGTCGGCTTTCTTTGGAAAAATCATTTCTTCAGAGACAAATTACTGAGTGTTTATCGTACACGACGATTAAAGTGTTTCTGGTTCTGGGACAATGCCAGCTGTCAATCAAAGAGGAGAAAAACACAAAAGGGAGAGGTTGATCCTCATGGGCTTCTGTAGACACACCAAATATCACCATCGCTTCTTTAGTGCGAGAAAAAAGGAAAATGTAGACGAGAATTTTTTACACATTTTTTACACAGTCGATCAGGCAGGGAATGAACAGACAAAATCAGACTGACACGTGCACACACACAGACACACACACACACACACACACACACACACACACACAGAGACACACACACACACACACACACACACACACACACACACACACACACACACCGGGCTGAGATGGCCAGACAGAGAGGTTTACATAATAAGTCTAGGAGGCCAGCCAGAACAGACTCAATCATTTAATTTCCATGATTCACTGAGTGAAAGAGAAAGAGAGACGAAGAGAGAGAGAGAGAAAAGATCAATGAGACTCAAACACAGAGACGAGGGAAGTAAACGCTGCCTAACAACAACAGTCGGCCATGTTTGATCATGTCAAAGACTTTAACCCTTGTTTTTTAAAACTCTCCAACAACTGCAGGTTGCTTACAAACAGCAGCCAGTATGTCCTCCTTCTAACTTTAGATTCCGGTCCTGAATGCTCTGGATTTGTTTGGACCAGAGAAGGTAGGCGGTTTTAAGGCACCCCCACACATGGCCGTTTTGGACGCCCCTCGGTTTGCCAGATATGAGAGCAGTTATCAGGTCAAACCAACAGGTGTTGCAGCGATGGAAGCGGGCAAGAGAACTGGTTCAGATAGAAGTGATTGTACCCGACCTAAAAAGCCTCTGCATGTTTCTAATAAGCTCCACGAGCAGAAACCTTCTCAAACTAGGATCAATATTGGAGATGCTTTTGAAAAATGGAGAGAGGTTAGAACGCAGAAAGGTTTACAGACCGATGCAGAGCTGGCTAAACACTGAAGCTTCAGAGTCCACCACATGGCAACCTGCGTGAGCATCAACTCTAAAGAGGAGGGGGCGGGGGGAGGCAGCTCTCTACAATGTTTAAAATTTAATCTGCAGTACTCATTTTAAACACTATGGGTCAGAGTTACATACTGCTCCTTTAAGGTGCTTCTGTTAAAACTCAGTTTTAGTTTTTAGAGACAAAGTTTCTGTGCCTGTTTTCCTCTTGTTGATGTTTTGCTGTCAAAATGGAAGTGTTGGGGGATTTCTGTTTTTGCACAGTGATCGGTAAACATCATCAGTTTGTCACGAGAGCTGCAGCTTTAACAGGATGTGGAGCGTTTATGAGCGACACATGACGATGACAGAATGACACATGAAGGAAGTCAGACATTTCTCAAGTCAGAAACATTTTCAGTTGAACTGAACTTGAAGTGAATGATTTCATCTTGAGCTGCAACGATGAATCGACTGGTGCTTACTCATGTTTTAGGCTCAAACCTCTTTGACTATTGGGTTTAGGGTTATCAAACTATTTGAGGACTTTTAAAGCTAAAATTATCTTATTGCAGCTCCATAAATGTGAATATTTCCTGGATGGTTATGAAAGCTAACCTTTAAAAAGACATCTGAGGACTTGGGCGACATTTTTCGCCTCTTTTTTAAAGACCAAACTACTGGGTCAGCACCCTAAAATCAACGCTTCAAATCATCACTTAACTAGATCCCTCGTTGACATGTACTCGACCTGTTGAAGCGCCGGTGTGCCCAGGCCTCGGCAGGGATCAAACTTGTGATTTAAGAGGAACAGGGATGTGTGTAGATTGTGTCATTTCTGTTCCTGGAACTGCAATCCCCTCCTGTCCACTCCTGAGGAACAATCTTCCCTTGAATTCAATTACAAAGAAAAATACCACCATACTCTCCAGCTGAACTCTCACACACACACACACACACACACACACACACACACACACACACACACACATACACACACAGGAGCATGCACACGCTCAGACAAATTTTTGCAGAAACATTTATGTTGGCTACAGACGCAGACTGTGGAGGAGTTTGGGTTTCGACCACCAGACATGATACAAACTTCCAGGGAAACAAGCTGCTGGTAGGAAATGATTCTTACAAACTGATACCAGGAATGACTTCACCGCACACACACTGAAACACACACACAACGAAACACACACTAAGGCATGCACACACACACACACACGAGGACGCATGGCTAGCCTGTGAGTAATGCTGATGTCATGTGCTTTGACTAGCTGTGTCTGCCGCTCAGAACAGATGTGTTAGTGCGTGTGTGTGTGTGCGTGTGTGTGCGTGTGTGTGTGTGTGTGTGTGTGTGTATGTGTGTGTGTGTGTGTGTTTGCTCGTGTGTGTGCGTGTGTGTGTGTGTGTGTGTGTGTGTGTGTGTGTGTGTGTGTGTGTGTGTGTGTGTAACAGGTATCTGTATCCTCACAGATCCAGATGAGGAACATTGTACAGGTTTAAGTCAGGGTCTCTGAAGCTTCTTTATGAGTCTGAGTCTGTTTCAATGACTAATCAGAGTTTAAATGCAGCTGTCACAGGTGCAGCTGTACGCTCAGCACTAAACTGTCTGCTCAACCTTTTATTTATCATCAATGACGGGGCTTTCACATTTACATAAAACTCATGAAGTTTTCGAGGTGAGCTGCATGTTTCTCCTCCAGCCTCCTCGTATTTATTAAGAACCCTGTATCAGTCAGGCGCTAATACATCATTAAGTCGCCCAAAGAGCTCAGACAGAACTTTACCTCGAGCTGTCTTTAGTCAGGTAGATATTGATGTAATTGTCAGACATCGGACTGATGATGCCGATCCTCATCTCCAATCAAGAAAGACGGTTGGGCACTTTAGACTTTCTCAGCTCGCACAGTCTCACTTTGAAGACGTGGGGACTGACAAAAAGTGAATCTCTCACCTTGAAGTCATCAAACAAATCATTCAAAGAGTTATTTCAACCAACTGGACAACCTCCGTGCCGTGCACAGTTTCCTCTAAATTGCCCATTTTTGGAGATTCGTTCATCTCTGAAATTAAAAAAAAGGTTGAAATAAGACAGAACTTAATGTAGGTTTCATTCTGTCTGGGGCTTAAAACACGCCTAAAACATGTTTTTACCAAAAGCAGACTGGGTCTATCACTTTAGGTTTCTCTGCCCCCCCCCCCCCCCCCTTCCTATCTGAGAAGTTCAGGGAAATCCCGTCTTTTCCTAAGATGTCTCCATCTTCCTTTGATCAGCACATCTCGAGTGCATAACGTGGATTATCCCGTGTTCTACTTCCTTTCATCTCTTCCTGTCACACTCGGCTGCATCGTGTCCAGAGTGGCTCGAACTCCTCACGCTTAATCCTGTTTTTTGTTTTTTTTACGTAAAGGTCAATGCAGCATGAAGTTTCCAAACTCTTTGTCTCTTTTTTAGATGTCTCGTTTCTCTCTCTCTTTCTCTCTCTCTCTCTCTCCCTCTCTCTCTCTCTCTCTTCTCTTTCTGTCTCTACAGTCTTCTCTCTTCTCTTTCTGTCTCTACAGTCTTCTTCTCTTTCTGTCTCTACAGTCTTCTTCTTCTCTTTCTGTCTCTACAGTCTTCTCTCTCCTTCTCTTTCTGTCTCTACAGTCTTCTCTCTTCTTCTCTTTCTGTCTCTACAGTCTTCTCTCTCCTTCTCTTTCTGTCTCTACAGTCTTCTCTCTTCTCTTTCTGTCTCTACAGTCTTCTCTCTTCTTCTCTTTCTGTCTCTACAGTCTTCTCTCTTCTTCTCTTTCTGTCTCTACAGTCTTCTCTCTCCTTCTCTTTCTGTCTCTACAGTCTTCTCTCTCCTTCTCTTTCTGTCTCTACAGTCTTCTCTCTTCTTCTCTTTCTGTCTCTACAGTCTTCTCTCTTCTCTTTCTGTCTCTACAGTCTTCTCTCTCCTTCTCTTTCTGTCTCTACAGTCTTCTCTCTTCTTCTCTTTCTGTCTCTACAGTCTTCTCTCTTCTCTTTCTGTCTCTACAGTCTTCTCTCTTCTCTTTCTGTCTCTACAGTCTTCTCTCTCCTTCTCTTTCTGTCTCTACAGTCTTCTCTCTTCTTCTTCTTCTCCAGTTCGTCTGTTTCCCTCCCTCTGTGCTCCTCCAGACTAAACATCACGTCTGCTCTCAGACTGAGGAATTATGCGTCTGACTGCGTTCTTATCTCGTCTCTGTTAAAAGCATCAGACGGCGAGTGACCTGCGTTCCATTGATTGGTTTTCATAACGAGTGCAACAACGGTTAAACATCATTTAAGATTTATGTTGATGTACTCTTCATATTCAGTGGAGACACATCTCAAGGCTTCACATCTTGTTTGTTCTTTCAGACAATAACGTGCTTCTCAAACCCACGTACAGCTGAAGAACCGGCTCGCTACCCGTGAATAAAGACGTGGTTATCCCAGCCCTGACTTCCTCACTGAGACTTTAACCAAAAACAAAAGGAGTGATGGCGGTCTGCTGCAGTTTAATGATTGTTTTTGGGCTTTGAAAAGACCTATCGTGTTTGGCCGTCCATATACCTTTGGTCATGTGCATCGCTATTAATACTGCAGATTCTTGCAGAGCAGAGACGACATGCAAATTACATATTTGGATTTATCCATTACTGCAACAAAAGCCCCAAAATAAATCTTTAAAAAAAAATTTAAAATCCTGAATTATATTAGAAAAAAACAACAACAATGCACATCACATATAAAACAGTCTCTTTAGTCCCAGCAGGTAGAACAGGTGTAAGATTTCACAGCTGCTGTTTATACAACCTGCAGAGAGCGTCCCTCTCTTTTATCATCGTATTTGATGAATTCACTGTGCGTTTGAAACAAACAAAAGACACTTGCACCCTTTTAAAGAGTTGATAAATAAACTGTTATTTCAGTGGGGAATTGATTTGCAGCTTGTCCATGGTGAATACTTGCTGGTTATCCATCTTGTAGTTGTCTGTCATTCTTGACTGTAAATCTTTTCAGCGTTTTGACTCCCCCGAACACGGAAAAGACTTTTGTTGACCATCTTTTTCCTGCACTCACACATAATGCACCCTCTTGACCAAAGTTGAACTGTGCTTGTATCAGCTGTGAAACCAGTGTGACTCAGCCCCCTGCTTGTGACTTTAGCTGGACACACACACACACACACACACACACACACACACACACACACACACACACACACACACACATACAATAAACACACTGCTTTCACGTGAATGAGATCCGAAGACATAATCACCCTGTGTGTGTGTTCATGCCCCGCTTCACCAAACAGAACCTATATTTATATACACATACATTAAAACCTAACATCACAGGGATTTCCCGGATGCGACCACACACATGACCGCGCACGCGCACATTCTCACTCACGCGCAGGCAGACGGCTAGACAGACGTCTGGCTTCTTTTGCACGAATGACGAAGCGCCGACAAAACTTCCAGCTCTCCCCCCCTCCCTCTCTCTCTCTCTCTCTCTCTCTCTCTCTCTTTCCTTCACCTTTTTCACCGAGCAAACCCACCTTTACCTCCAATATCCGGCTCTCTTTATCCTCTACGGATACTTCCGGACAGTTTAAAAACTCTTTTAAGTCGTGTTTTTACCGTGTAAAAAAAAAAAGCCTCCGTGGAAGTCAGTGAAACGACCGAAAACAAGCAAAAAAAAACAAAAACAAACGTTAAATACTTCAAATAATGAAATAAATGAAGTTAAAACTGAAGGATGAGAAGCTGGTTCAAGTTCAAAATCCACAAATGGCTTAAACATTCACCAAAAAGAGATCAGTATTTGTTGGTGGACTGTTATGTCAAAAAGGTTCACTAAAGAGGTTTGAAATGACACAACACGCACAGTTTACGGTGTTAAAAGTGCACATAGCCTACATGTCACCTAAACACCACTTTGTGCTGAAAACTGAACATTAAAACGCCTAAAACTTTACTTTGAAGCACAGGTCTGTCCTTTCTGTTCATGTCAGAGAGGTTAAACCACAGCCGATGACACAAAGATACATTTTTTTGACTCACTGATCCACAATCCCGGTTGTTTGGCTTCACATTCGCCCCTAAAAGACACAGTTAAAGAAAAACATGCGAGGAAAAGTAAAAGGATTCAACTCGTACTCACTGATTTCCATGCTCTGGAGGGAGGTATAGCGCTTGCAGTTACAGGTACAGGAGACATTGGCGGCGGCGGTGGCGTTTAAAACACCCATCAAGTTCAACATTTAAAGCCTCCTGGAGTCGGACATGAATGCTCCAGGAAGAGGAAGCGAGACGCGGGGAGGAGAAAGGCTGGAGAAGAGAGAGAAATCGGAGGAAGGCGACAACGCCAAACTCCCTGTAACAAAAATCCTCCTTTTCTCTCCAGCCTCCTCTCCCGTCCGTCCGTCCGTCCGTCCGTCCTCCTCCTGACTTGGTTTTCTCCTCCTCCTCCTCCTCTCGCTCCGGTTTCTCCTCCTCCTCCTCCTCCTCTTTCTTTCGAAATATATCTATCTATCTGTCTGTTCGGCGTACCGTTTGAGTGACGGTACAGCCGGTAAATACTGTTTTTACGTCTACAGGAATAGTTTGAATCTCCGGTTCCGTCCGTTAGAAATCTGTTATAATGGTTCCTGTGTTTTCAGTCGATGTGAGTGACCGTCTGTCTGGTCCTGTCTGTGTCTCTCCCTCTCTCCCTCTGTCTCCCCCCTTCTCTCTGTGTCTCCAGGGATTTCAGTCACTGTGACTCCCCCCCCCCCCCCCCTTCTCTCCTCTCTCGGTGACACTGTCTGAGTCTGTCTCTCATTTCCAATTTCCACTTTCTACTTTTGGCCCATGGCAGGTCTGCAAAACCAAAGGCTGCACACACAAAGCAGGGGAAAACAAAGATCACATATTTACTGAGGCCCTGAAGTCCCAAAAAGTACACAGAAAAAATAACTAGTGCACATAATATATAGCCTTATATCTTGTGCCCACACAGGGGCGATTCTAGAGTCTGTTGGGGCCCTAGGCATGAATTCACAGGGGGCCCCTCCAACCGGCATTTATAACCATAGTGTCATAAATGATCTGATATCAACAGAAATTGGGAAATGTGAACTTTCCTACTGTCATTGAAAACTTTGCACATTTTTGAGCCACTGCTGTGGTTTTAATTTTGTCAGACCTTGGGGGCCCCCTGTCATGGGCCCCAAGCAGTTGAAAAGCAGCGCCCCTGAACTAACGCAGTGGTTCTCTGCTGGATATAAGTCTCCTTCATGAGATATCCCAACCCGATAAAATTTCTGACATTTGTCAGCCAATAATATAAGCACTAATAGTATTTTTTAAATGTATTCAGGGGCTGTGCTTTTATTTAAAGTTAGGACAGTGGATAGAGTCAGACAGTGGGGCGGGCGAGAGAGAGAGAGTGGGGGATGGCATATGGAGAAAGAGCCACAAGTCCAGCCGAACTCAGGCCACCTGCTTGGAAGACTATCCTACAGACCATTAGACCGAGACCTCCACAAAGTGGAATAGCCCAAAGACCGATTTCGAGTACTCCAACACTAGTCTGAGCATGACCTAAAGAACAGAGGACGGAAACACAACGAAGGTATAAAAATGAATAGAAAAGAAAACAACAAATGAAGAACAGTCAGGCGTTGACTCTGCAGCCTGTAATCAGTTTATTAGTTTATTATCTCTGACGCTGGTTTAGTTTCACTCATACAGATGAAACACGCGGTTGGACTGGACAAACTGAAGAGGGAATTGTGCCTTTCTTCTTCTTTAAATCCTCCATTAAAATTCCATCTTTGCTTATTTTATATTCTTACTTTGAAATGTCTACATTTGAAAATGATCAGCACTAAGATCTTGTTGTTTTTTCAATCCAAAAAAACCTGCAGATGTTCTAAAGTTTCGATTTCATAATCACAAAAAATACATTTGATTTTACCCCCCAATGTTATATATTTCTTTAGTTTATGTGAGGTAATCTGCAGGGTGGAGGATACACTAGTGTGGAGGGATTCTGCCCCCCCCTGCTGGACGCCAGCGGCACTGACCAACCGACCTGAGGCCAGACCTTCTGATGTCATGTGGACTGTTTAAAGTGAGACACTTTGCAGTAAGGTTTAAAGTTGAACAGTTATTGTGATACTCTACTCATGCACATGGCTCCTTTATGGAGCTGTTGACCACAGTCTGTGTCTTTCCAAGTTTCTGCAGCATTCAGGTTCTCTCACAGGTCCACACCCGACCCGTCCACCATTTTTGGCTTCTGGTGTGTTTTGGAGTTAGTTTGTTAGCCCGCTGCCCTTTAATCTATTGTCTTCCAGGTAATGGATTACACTCTAACACCACATGAGGACAGACAGGTTTTGGGTTGTGTTCAAGCTGTACTTGTGGTAAGAGAAAGCTGCAACCAAAGCGAGCATTTCCTGCCTGCAGCGTCGGACAGTAAAGGCTCTCTAATGAAGGTCTAACTCCTGAGTGAGTGTTGCAGGACAATGAGCTTCAATCAGATTTCACCTAAAAGGACAAGGTGGAGGGGATGCGGAGCTTGATCCAGGACTTGTTTTAAGTCGGGTTTCCTCTGGATCAAGCTGTGTGTTACCATGACCTGGATGACCGAGAGCCCACGCAGAGAAAGCTGAAGGGGATTTAGCAGGTCCATTAAACTGACACCATGCAGGTTCTGGTTCTGGTTACTTTATTTGTGCAGCCGGTGAGATAGTGACATCCATTATGACACACATGTCCTTGGTCCTGAGGAACCAAGACTCAACATCAGAATCAGAATCAGAATCGGGTTTTATTGCCAAGTACATTTACACATTTGTAAATTTGAATTTGACTTGGTGTATTGGTGCTAAACAATTAACAAGGAAATAAAGCAGAACTAGCAACAACTTAAATAATACAGTATAAGAAGCTATTACAATATATAAAATAGAATTTAAAAATGTAAAATGTAAAATATAAAAAATAAAAAACACAAAATGTGCAAAAGGTGTAATGTAGGACCTTGAAGGAACATGACAAACGACCCCCACTCCTCAGGTCTACTTCAGATGTAACACAGCAGAGTGAGGCTCAGAACAACAAACAAAAAGGAGACTCTACCAACAACCCGAGTCTCTCTAGTCGTTCTCATCTCCTGACATAAAAACAGGAGGACAAGTAGTGAACTCTCAGATACCTGCTGTGCAGTGTGCAAATATTTACAGTGCTTAAACGGCACTCTATTTCCCTCTTTACACACAACTAAACAATCTTCCAAAAACACTCTAATGATCGACAATATGATCTGACCTACACAATACGAAGGGTTCTGGAGACAGGCGGTCTTAGTTGGTAGTGGTCAGAGAAGGGAACAGCACCTTACAGTAACATTGGTGCTGTAAGATTTAAAGTCCCAGATGCACTGCTGTTAGTGTTTATATCAAAATGCTGATTTCAACTCCTTTCCACGTGAGGCTTTTAAAACTTGAGTGTCAAGATTTGGCATTCTCCATTCAGCAGCAGCACCTGCATCACAGGCTGATCCACCTCAACTACATCATCAATGTAGCATCTGCTTCATATTTTATGAGAAACATGCAGAGGCTTTTTAGGTCGGGTACAATCACTTCAATTTAAAGGAGCAATATGTAACCCTGACCCCTAGTGTTAAAAATGCTGTCTAAATTCTAAACATTGTAGAGCGCTGCCCCCCCCTCTCTCTAGAGTTGATGCTCACACAGGTTGCCATGTGGTGGACACTGAAGCTTCAGTGTTTATCCAGCTCTGCATCGGTCTGTAAACCTTTCTGTGTTCTAACCTCTCTCCATTTTTCAAAAGCATCTCCAATATTGATCCTAGTTTGAGCACGTTTCTGCTCGTGGAGCTTATTAGAAACATGCAGAGGCTTTTTAGGTCGGGTACAATCACTTCTATCTGAACCAGTTTTTTTGCCCGCTTCCATCGCTGCAACACCTGTTGGTTTGACCTGATAACTGCTCTCATATCTGGCAAAACGAGGGGCGTCCAAAACGATTGTGTGGGGGAGGTGGGGGTGGGGGGGGGGGGGCCTTAAAACCGCCTACCTTCTCTGGTCCAAACAAATCCAGATCATTCAGGACCAGAATCTAAAGTTAGAAGGAGGACATACTCTGTCAGAGAAGCCAGCACTTCAACATAGCATGTTTACTTAATGTCTGATCATATACTAAGGTCACTTCATCATTTCACTCACTGCACATCTCACTGACTGGACCTTTGAGTATTGTACATCATCCTCTCGCTGGTTCCTGAAAACACCCCGCTCCCAGCATGACCGATCTTTTAACTCGGTGAGACTTTGAGCGTGAGCTCTTAAGAGGCCGATGATAAATAGACACAGAGACACTCACAGAGATTCAGGAGGGCTGATAAAGATCAAGTATCCAGCCTCAGTGATTCATCCCATTCACTGTTCAAAGACAGGGTGAGATAAAGCGGAGACGCAGACAAAGGATGACCACACCTGGGTGTCCGTTTAGGTGACTCAGCATCCTTCAGACGGTAAACTGACTCACTGCCAGCTCAACGCTCTCTGTCTCAGCCTGCTGCCTGAGCCAAGCAACGCTACTCTCAGCGCGAGGGGAGAGACAAGAGCTGTGCTGTCTGGATCGTACTACTTCAGTCTATATGAGGGCGTGTTCTGGAAATGAAGACAGCAAGTTCATTTAACATATATCATCTAATAAAGGTGGGCCAAAAAAATTGATTTATGTAAAAATCGAGATTCTTCTCTTCTAAGGTTTCAAATCAATTCATAATTTCCAAAAATCGATTATTTATAGACTTCTAACTATTGTTGCGGTGGTATCAGAACATTTAACTAAAAGTTTAAATTCTGGTATCCTGACAACCCCACAGAAGCAAACTTTCCTCCTCCACCTCGATGAATGTTGAACTGTAGATCTTCAGTGTTCCTGAAACGACGTTGTTGACCAGCAACGTGTGCTCATGCATATTTCATAAAAGCCTGGTCCCTCAGAAAGCTGCATGAATATACGAATGAGTAAAGCCAATAACATGCTAGAGGAAACTTAATTGCCGACTGGTTTATGTTGACTGCTAACTTCATTGAAGTCTTGTTGTTGTTGGCAGGTTGAATATTTACCACATGACTTTGGCAACAGAGACGTCCCCCATCTGTTCCTGCAGGGGGCGCTGGAGTCCCATCGATGGCGGTCTCCATGCTGGAAATTCTGTCTCAGACTAACTTTCAGTCAACCTAACGACAGGCTGAGAGCTGGAGCTGAGGCGGGTTTTAAGACTCCTGACAAACCGTTACACCACGGCCACCTGTCAATCAGGTCAGCTACACGCCTTATTGTGAATAACTCTTATCCTTCATCCAATCAAAACTGATGAGTCATCAAAACATTCACCCCCCCGTGCTGTAAGAAAGCAGGTTTCAGTTGACGTGACTCACTAGACACAGTGAGACTTTTAGTAAAGCCCCTTTATCAACCGCAGGAACCAAATTTAGTTCAGGGTAATTGATCCACCCCAAGCTGCAACCTCTGGTCTTGAAAAATTAAGCCAATGCAGAAGTGCAAAATCCTGAAGTTCGTCGAGTGGCCTGATTGACAGGCGGGCGCGGTGTAACGGTTTGTCAGGAGGTTTAAAACCCGCCTCAGCTCCAGCTCTCAGCCTGTCGTTAGATTGACTGAAAGTTAGACTGAGACAGCATTTCCAGCATGGAGACAGCCATCGATGGGACTCCAGCGCCCCCTGCAGTCACTTAGTTTTGGTCCACTAATATTTAAAGCTTATGGTTATGTCAAACAAACTAAATAAAATGAGGGAGTTTCTTTGTTCGATGATTGATTTTTTTTTAATTGATTTTTTTACATAGGACAGTGGATGAGAGAGCGAGAGAGAGAGAGACAGAGGGAGCGAAACAATGGGTAATAACATGCAGGAAAGGAGCCACATGTTGGACTTTAACCTGGGCCGCTCCCTCAGAGGACTATACATGTACATGGGTTGCAACCTAACCGGCCAGGCCATCAGCTCCCCATGTGTTTCTTTTTTATTAAAACAAAGCCGACATATCTCTGAACGTTACTTTGCTTCCGCTGTAAAAAAAAAAAAAAAAATCTCTTTGTTTCTTGAAGTCTCCTGGTCTTTGTCTTGTCATTTTTTAATCCTCCTATTTGCACTCTTCAATCCGTGTTGATCTTCCGCCTTGTCTCTCCGTCTCTGTTGTCGTACTTTCTTCCTGTGTACGTTTTGTCTCGCTGGATCTCCTCTTTGTCACTTTGTCTTCCTTCTTTCCTTTATCTCTCTGACTTTCCTTCCCTCTGTCCTCAATCCAAATCCTTTATAGTAACCCTCCTCCTGCTTCTCTGCCCATGCATTATTAGTGAGACCAGCTAAGAAACAGACAAACAGGTATAACTGTTGCTCTAACGTCCCTCTCCCTCTGCGTCTGGGCCCAGGTGTGTGCTAGTCTGTGTCTAATGCCTGTGTTCGGGGTAATAGCCGTCAGAGTCTTAGGCAGTAGCCAATCCGGTTGCAGGTGGGATTAAAAGAGGATTAAGCATGTTTCTCTGTGAAAGCAGACAGACAGAGTCGTACTAATCTGACTTTAGCCCTGTACCCAAAAAGCAGCAGGCTTGAACAATATTCCCCTCTTCCACAGCTGCTTGTTGTGTGTGTGTGTGTGTGTGTGTGTGTGTGTGGGTGGGTGTGTGTGAGTGAGTGTGGGTGTGTATGTTTTTAACCCTTTGTAGGAAACAATATTTACAGTAGAGTCCAGGTGTCTAAAGATAAAACCAGCCCAGATACTTCTGATAAATGAAGTGTTACTCTTTACAACTAAAAGGTGATACAACGTTATTCCAAAGTTTAAGTAGCAGCGTGTCTGAACAGAACGTGAGCGAGCGTCAGCGACAGAATAAGCCTGATTCTGTTGTTTCGTAATGGAGAGTCCGAACTGCACGCGAGCGACGCAGCACGGCGTGTCGTTTTTACCTCGACGCCCCGCCTTACCCCGTCTCCACTGCTTCAGGTGAAGACGTTAGGGATCGCGCCGGAGCACTCAACTCGCCGCTTGATGGGCGTATAACCGATTTATGGCGGTCGGTATATTATTTTATTTCCTTTTCCCTCCTTTTTGCTGTAGGTTACGTAGTAGGTGAAGAAGCCTCAATGACTGCCCCTGATTGGATGGAATCGCGGCTAGCCCGGGCTGTTGCTGGAATCATTTGCATAGAATAGACTTCAAGTCTTTTCTTGTCCGGCGAGTGCCCCAGAGCCCTTCTCGAGACACATCGCAAAGCTCCCATAATGCTTTGCGCGACTGCCTCTCCGGCTCTCCAAAGGAAATTAATGGAAAGCGAAGAGACGCTATCCGAGCCGTTACATCACAGACCTGTTGGAGTGGAATTCGGGCGCCTAAATGACCCGCTCTACTGACCGGCTCGTTCTCAGAGTCCCTCGAGCTTTCACAGAACTCTAAATCAGAATCAGCTTTTTCCTTTGATGCACTAAACTCGTGGAACGCCACTCCAGCAAACTGTAAGGAGCGGAGTTCTTTTCTCTCTTCCAGAGTTTAGGAACTTGATCTCTAGCTGCTTTGTCTCTAATTGTAACTGCTTTAATGGATCTCGGTGCTTTTTGTCACTGACTCTGAGTGTTTCTTGTGTTTCTTTGCTTGTAATCTCGACGGCATTGGAAATGAGGGAAACCTCAGCGCCCTTTTTGATAATAAAGGTTAGAAATGAAATGAAAACACATTTTCCTCTTTGTCGACAGACGAGGAACGTGGAAGGAGGAGGCTCTGCACGCTACTGACACTCGCTTTTCTCACTCAACAGAGCTCGTTAGCGTTTTTTTACAAAGTGGAGACTGTAGTGCATTGATAATATCCTAATCAGTGGATGAAATGTTGAGCTTTGACTTGTATCGACGCCGGAAAATAAACGTCTTTCCGGCTCACAGCGTGCCGTTTACTGACGATTCTCTGTGTTGTGATATGAGTCAGCTGCTCGTTAATACAAAGCACCACACATCTGTTTGTCCACCTTCAGTACAAAAGCACAGGATGTTATTCTCTTTGCAAGGGGGGGATACTAAAATGTACAGAGCTGAGAACTCAATATTTATTGGATGCAGTGTGGACATCGATACATAATGCCCGCATGCTGTTAGGACACGGAGTAAGGATTATTTTTTTAAGGTTTGAAATGAGAGTTGGTTTATTCCTCTCAACCACAGACTGTATATATTAGTGTGAAAGTGTGTGTAACTGCATCCTGTGTGTGTGATGTAGTGTGCAGTGCTTTTAGTTGTTAAGGCGCTCGATAAGTGCAGTCTATTTGACATTTATTAGAGAGACATAACTTATCATTTCTGTGTTTCTGGGACAACCAAAAGGTGACTGAGCCCTGACGAAACGCTGCAGACCAAATATAAACATCTCAAACTCACACCAGACAAATTACATCATCATCATCATCGTTGTCGTCATCATCGGTGCATAAACACGACTCTTAACATCCATCTGTTCTTCTTCTTCTTCTCTCCTCCGACCGACTGTCCTTTCAAACTTCTCCCGGCCACTGTTTACTCACCAGGATGAGTAATGTCAGCAGGCGGAGTGCGGCAAACAAACAAACTCCCCGAGAGAGAGAGAGAGGGAGTGAACTTTAAAATGTTTGAGCCACTGCACTTACCGTACCAGCACACACTCATTTTCCTGTGCAAACACGAGTTGCTGATATTTTAGCCGTTATATTTGGACCCAACAGAGGCAGCAGCGACCCCGGTATGGACTCAACCCCAATAGGTGTAGTGGAGCCTGCAGAACCCAACAGGGACATTTGCTTTCAACAGGGCAGGCAGGTCGATTGGAGGCGACATTTTCTTTCTTGTTGTCTTGAATTTTGGGAGGGAAAGTGATGCTGCCAGTTTATTTAGCATGGCGTCGCTAGTTATCTCGGAGGATGGCAATGTCAAAGAAGTTTTGACCCGCCTACTCTGCCTCTGATTGGCTTTCCCTGATATTCTTACCCAACCAACCAGCAAAGGCAACAATATGTACTAGCCAAATAGATACAGATAATGGGCGGGTCATCCCTTGGCCATCCTGGGGGGAAAAAATCGTTGCATACGACGGAATATTGTGAATCAGAGGGGATTTAGAAGTGGGTACACATGAACTATGGACACTGAAAAACTGCTGTTTGGCCACACCTCCTCCATACTGAAGCCTCCGCTCTTACTCCAGAGACACACCTCCAACCCCCCTCCCCTTGAGTTCACACAAAGGAGGCAAGCGCTAGCGACAGACAAAATTATCCTCGGCTTGTGGTGCAATCACCTGTGTCCTGCATTGTTGTGTTAGCATGCTAATGTTAGCGCTCTTTAGTTAGCTCGTAGCTTCACATTGCATGTAAACTGACACAGAATGAGCGTGATCTAAAAACTCTTACTAACATCCAAATAAGTGAGTATGTTCTTCTTCTTCTCTAGTCCTTGACTAAAACAGCTTTTATACACAAGGGGAGGAGCCGGCCGTTCCGTCCATGTAACACGGCTCTGACAACAACACAGCCAGCGGGACTCGAGCTTCTCACTCATTGTAGACAGTCATGACTCAGAGACACGTTTACACAGGATAGACTTGATTTATGATTTATTTATGTGGAACATGTCGCACATTCTGCCTTTAAGTCATCCGGATGATGCCTGCTAGTGTCCATCGGCAGGAAGTGCATGTCTTGGATAGAAACCAGTATAAGTAAGTGGAAACGATGCGCTAACCCCTTTTTCTTTCACTGCTCTGCTGTTTTTAAATTAGCATGGTCATACGTCAACTTTTGTTGTTTTTAAACGTGCTTCATGAATAAATTCAAATTGGATTAGGCTCAGTTTCAGGTCGACGCCCAAATAAAGATGTTCGGATTATCTAGAAACCAGAGCAGTAAAAAAGTAATCTTTTTACTGCTCCTGTTTTTTATCAATGACCAACAATAAGTGAAGTTTCTGCTCTCTAAGAAAACTCTCTCTCTCTCGTCTGAAAGCTCGACATTTGAGTGAAACCTGTGCTTGAGGACATTTATTTCTTGCTGCGTGCATAAACAGCGCGGCCCTCTCTCTCTCTCTCTCTCTCTCACTCTCTCTCGCTCTCTCTCGCTCTCTGCTGCAGCCCTGTGAGGTAATGTCTGTCTGTGTCTTGTCTGTGCAACACCCTGCAAGAATAACAAATCCACCTCTCTCTCTCTCATCCTCTTTCGATCTCATTATCTCCACCTCTGCTTCTCTTCTCTCAGTCTGCCCCCCACCTTTACCTCCCTCCCTCTCTCTCTCTCTCTCTCTGCACTGATCTGTTCCTCGCTCGCTCGCCCCCAACTCCCCTGTTTCTGTTTGAGGCTAGACGCAGCAGACTATTAAAAATGTCCTCTGTCGAGAAGAGATTGTGTAAACAAAGAGAGATCGAGGGGACGAGGGGAAACAGGGAGGGAGGCGGGAAAAGACGGAATAGTGGAGAGAAAATAACAAATTATAGAAGAGAGAGACGGTACACCACACAAACACAATCCTCGTTTAAAAATGAATTCTGATGTTAACAGTGATTTTACCTCCATGCTATCGCTTCAACAGACTTCTCCTGGCTGCTCAGCTGCAGGGAGTCAGAGTCAGACACAACAAGATGACTTTCTGAAGCCGGTAAAACTGCAGACGGCGATAACAATCTCGCCAACACAATGCAATGGATATCTCGCAATGACCACCAAGTTGTCCCCATAACCTGAAGTCTGGCCCGGTCTCGTCCTTAACTGCACACGCTGTGGGCGGGGTTTGTGTGATCAGAGTGTTGTATGAAGCAGCAGTGACCTCCGTCGTCCAGTCAGGCGTCTCTGCTCGCCAACACAGCGGGAGAGTAACTGTGTGTGTATGTGTGAGCGTGTAAAAAAGTCCAGTTAGCACCAGCGCTAGTTTTGTTACGTCTGCCATCGCACTAATCTCATGTAAATTCTCTCTGCACGCTGATGACTGAAAACAGCCCGAGGAGATGTTTAGTTTTGGTTCTCACTTAGTGTTGAAACTTTCTGAAAGTACTCGATACCTAAGAGAACTTTTTAAGTATCAAAGAACGCCCGTCCCCAGTAAGAAGCTGAAGCACCTGTTGCTCTCTGTTTCCATTCAGATGTTTCTGCTTCAGCTCTCACAGCGTGCGTGTGTGAGTGAGCGTCTTTAAATGATTTGTATGTACCTGAAGAGAGAATGTTCTGTGGTGGGCTTTTCATATAACAGCAGAATTAAAACAGAGCGAGAGAGAGAGGGGGAGAGAGAGGGGGAGAGAGGGAGAGAGAGGGAGATCAGGCGAGACAAATTAAAAAGATGAAAAGAGGTATTCATGTCGCCCACACACACACACACACACACACACACACCTTTAACATTATACACGCTTTATTTCAATCCAGAAAATTTAAATCAGCACACAAGCTTTTAACAAACATACTCTCATTTAGACACACACACACACAGTCTGTTGGGTTATTTTCACTTTGGTGCAGAACTAATTTAGATGTGTGTGTGTGTGTGTGTGTGTGTGTGTGTGTGTGTGTGTGTGTGTGTGTGTGTGTGTCGCTGTGTGTTATGAATTCAATGATGTATATTTGCGTTAATCAGATTTCCGTGCAGCAGGTTTTTATCTGTCTCGCTGACAGACTGTTTGCTCGTCTTTTGTTCAGACGGACGGCACTGAAGAAACAACTCCCTGTCTTGCTGTCTCACCGCCTGCCTCACCGCCTAACTCACCGCCTGTCTCACCGCCTGCCTCACCGCCTGCCTCACCACCTAACTCACCGTCTGTCTCACCGCCTGCCTCACCGCCTAACTCACCGCCTGTCTCACCGCCTAACTCACCGTCTGTCTCACCGCCTAACTCACCGCCTAACTCACCGCCTGTCTCACCGCCTAACTCACCGCCTAACTCACCGCCTGTCTCACCGCCTGCCTCACCGCCTAACTCACCGCCTAACTCACCGCCTAACTCACCGCCTAACTCACCGCCTGTCTCACCGCCTGCCTCACCGCCTAACTCACCGCCTAACTCACCGCCTAACTCACCGTCTGTCTCATCGCCTGCCTCACCGCCTGCCTCACCGCCTAACTCACCGTCTGTCTCACCGCCTGTCTCACCGCCTAACTCACCGTCTGTCTCACCGCCTGCCTCACCGCCTAACTCACCGCCTAACTCACCGCCTAACTCACCGCCTAACTCACCGCCTGCCCTATCACCTGTCTCATCGCCTGCCTCACCCCCTGTCTCACGGCCTAACTCACCGTCTGTCTCACCGCCTGTCTCACCGCCTAACTCACCGCCTGTCTCACCGCCTGCCTCACCGCCTGCCTCACCGCCTAACTCACCGCCTGCCCTATCACCTGTCTCATCGCCTGCCTCACCCCCTGTCTCACCGCCTAACTCACCGTCTGTCTCACCGCCTGTCTCACCGCCTAACTCACCGTCTGTCTCACCGCCTGCCTCACCGCCTAACTCACCGCCTGTCTCACCGCCTAACTCACCGTCTGTCTCACCGCCTGCCTCACCGCCTAACTCACCGCCTAACTCACCGCCTGTCTCACCGCCTGCCTCACCGCCTAACTCACCGCCTGTCTCACCGCCTAACTCACCGTCTGTCTCACCGCCTGCCTCACCGACTAACTCACCGCCTAACTCACCGTCTGTCTCACCGCCTGTCTCACCGCCTAACTCACCGCCTGCCTCACCGCCTGCCCTATCACCTGTCTCATCGCCTGTCTCAACCCTGTCTCACCGTCTGTCTCACCCCCTGTCTCTCCGCCTGTCTCATCGCCTGTCTCACCCCCTGTCTCACCGCCTGTCTCACCGCCTAACTCACCGCCTGTCTCACCCCCTGCCTCACCGCCTGTCTCACCGCCTGTCATACTGCCTAACTCACTGCCTAACTCACCGTCTGTCTCACCGTCTGTCTCTCCGCCTGTCTCACCACTCACCGCCTGTGTCAATCATTCTACAATTCTACAATTCACTTAGCAGACGCTTTTATCCAGAGAGACGTACATCAGAGAGTAAGTACAACACAAGCAAGGATCTAGAAAAAAGAGAACAATGTCAGTAAGAGCAAACGATCAGCTTTGAGTCCGATTGGACACACAGGTGCTGACAGGAAGTGATCACAAAGCACAACATTGAGGGCAGTTCTTGAGAGCTCAGTAGAATGAGAGAATCAGTATAGAAACCATCTTACAAGTCATCGTTATCAAACAAAAACCATCGTCACAACCATCATCAGGTCAGCTACACGCCTTATTGTGAATAACTCTTATCCTTCATCAAATCAAAACTGATGAGTCATCAAAACATTCACCCCCTGTACAGTGTGTGTCGATCGAGACATGAGCTAATCAGACCTTTTAGCTTTTTTGAACCAGGCTGTAAACATGTTAATCTCTGCTGTAAAAACAGGCTTTTTAGAATGGGTGTGTATGTGACTTCCTGTGCTTCTGCAGCCGGCCTCTAGTGGACACTTGAGGAACTGCAGGATTTTACACTTTAGCATCAGCTTCGTTTTTCAACACCGGAGGTTGCTGCTTGGTCTGATAACATCAGAGACAAAAAGTGTTGGTTGCTTTTTCAGATTGCGGCTCTGGCAGATCAACTTTAAAACGTAACATCATAAAGGACACTTGATGACCGCTTGAGGTGTAGGCGGTGTTAGTAAGAGGGGGGACGGGACGCACTACCTCGACAAACGACCTCCGTCAGTTATCAAACTTATTTATTCCTCACTACCTGGCCCACTGTCTGTCTTTGTCTCAATAAATGATCCATTGTCGACCAGCTCTCTCACTTACATCATACTTTAATGTTCCTCTCGCTTGCAGTTCGTCTCTCGTAGTGTCTTAACTTTTCTGCTTACTCACTGTCTTCACACTCCGCTTGTTTTTTTAAAATAAAAGGTCTGTTGGGCTGACTGTCTCTCCAGACTGTCTTAACCACGTCTCTCATTTTCTTGTTTTAATTATGAATGCAGACAAAACGAGTGATCACACACACACACACACACACACACACACACACACACACACACACACACACACACACACACACACACACACACAGACACACACACACACACGCGCGAAGGTTTCTTTAGAGGTCTGTGTTGTTTTAGACGAGGGGAAATGTTCTTTCATCCAAAACAGCCAAGAAAAAAAATTCCCCAGTTTAAAGGCTGCAGCGCTGGATAAGCCTATTACAGTGAGTGTGAGTTTGTGTGTGTGAGTGTGTGTGAGTGTGTGTGTGTGTGTGTGTGTGTGTGTGTGTGTGTGTGTGTGCATTCACATTCACACGCCCGCACACAGAAAGTAAAGCTTGTGTGACTGATAGGGTTTCCTATAATGCAGCAGATCAGACTGCGTCGCTGTTCTGGCTCTGAGAGTGTGTGTGTGTGTGTGTGTGTGTGTGTGTGTGTGTGTGTGTGTGTGTGTGTGTGTGTGTGTGTGTGTGTGTGTGTGTGTGTGTGTGTGTGTGTGTGTGACTTGCCGGTGCCTTTTTCAGTTTATTGTTTGATTCTCCCCTTTACATCTTTCCTAACATTTATATTTCTATTCTCCTTGCTTCTTTATTTTGTAGATTCTTTCCCTCCTTCCTTCATTCCTTCTATCTTTCCTTCCATCCTTCCTTCCTTTATTCTTCCCTCATTCCCTTCCTTCTTTCCTCTCTTTCTTTCCTTCCCTGTTATAATTTTTCCTGTCTGTATCCTTCCTCCTTTTCTGTCTCATCTCTAATCCCTTGCTCCCTTTTCCTCCTCCTGTCTGCCTCTTCTTCATCCTCCCCTTTCACATCTCTCTTTTTTTCTCCGCCTGACATCACAACTCTTTGCCGCTCCGTACCCCTCCTCTCCCCTTCCCCCCCACCTCATTATTCGGTATAATCGGTTGTCTAGACAGAAGACTCCCCACACACACATCACACCTGAGAGAGATGGAGGGATGAGGAGACAAAGGAAGAATGAGACAAAACAGAGAGAGGGAGAAAAGAGGTAATAAAATAATTTCTCCGCCTTAACTCCTTGAAGTGATGTGAAAGAAAATCTGTCTGAGACTTGAAACATGCAATCTGATTGGCCAGGAGAGAGACAGGGGGGGGGGGGGGGGGGCATGGAGGCCCTCGGAGAAACTGCAGCTCGACATTATGACAAACATTAATTCGCTTTTTTCAGGACAGTCTAGACAGGTTGATTTTTTGCATTGAGTGTGTTTGTGTGTCCTTGTTCTTCTATCTGAACGGTACAGAAGCGTATTGCATTCATGTGGGGAATTTTTTTTTTGCGTGGTTTCTTGTTATTACGAGATCTTTATGTCGTAATAACGAGAAAAGATCTCGTTATTACGACATAAAGATTTCGTTATTACGACATAAAAATCTCGTTATTACGAGAAAAGACACACATTACAAAGACTAAAAGATACTAGAGGGTTAATGAAGTTTGCATTGTGGCAGGCAGAGGAGGGTGGAAGATCAATGGGAAACGATGACCAGGGTTATTGATTTGATTGTGTTTTATTTTCATCTCGGTTTAAGGCATTGGGAAATATTATCATCTTTGAGTAATACAGATGGTATTCTCATACCGACTTAGCGCAGGCATCTGAAGGCGTTAAGGTTGTTCAGACGGAAAGCAAAGCACACTCTGACCTACTTGACACAGCGTCATTCTTCCAGGATCAGTTAAATAGATATGGTATGCTTGACTGATATAAAGTCATGCATCTGAATTGCATTCAAGCTGGCTATGTGGTGTCTCAAGATACGCTTAGGCATTTACTGAAAATACTTTAACCCCATGAAAAACAACTGCGGCGCCAGAATCGCCTGCTACGGTGTTTATACTGAAATGTTGTAATGAGCTGCCACTGGTGTATTGTACACTCCCATAAACAAACCCACGCCTCCTCATCGCCACCCTAATGCTTTTCTCTCTTTATCTCGTTATAACGAGATCTTTATCTCGTAATAACGAGATAAAGATCTCGTTATAACAAGGAACCAGGCAAAATAAAAAATTCTCCACATGAATGCAATACGCTTCCATAGAACGGGGACCTTTATCGAAGGTGACACATATCCTGAAATCTATTTTTATTCAAATATACTTACTTAAAGATTAAAATACAGCACACAAGCATTGGATAAAGCGTTGCATCACACACCCGCTGGCTGTCCACACTGTATCTATTAAATATTTTATTCTTAACTCTGAAAATGTCAGTTTCCCCTTTTAAACATTCTAACATGTGGTGCTTTTATTTTGAAGGTGGAAGAACAGAGGTGTGGTGTTTTGTATTGACACAAGATACGCAAGATTACTTCGTCCCAGTGACGTGTTTTTTTCTGCGCGCTAGCGTCTTTTTAAAAATAGTTTTTAATGAGGAGAGGGTGTTCCCACCAGCAGGAAGCAGCCAACTGGAGAAAAAGCGCAGCACCCAGCATCTTTTTTTCCAAGCGCGCTGCCCTTTGTGTGGCCGCTCAGAGTGCTAAAGTTGACAAGACAATCTTTCAGGCGCCGTTGACATCACTGGTGCGCTTTTCCAAACGTATGACATTCACCTTATTTTAAACCCCATCCGGATCATGTCTTGTACCCAATTCCTCCTCGCTCCGTGTCAGTGCCCATCTGTAACACCTCTTCTTCTTCTACTACTTTATAAAAGTATCATCCAACCCATCCTCCTCTACTGCTCACCCTGTTTCTTCAACATGCTCCTGAACTGGAATAAACTCACCCGCATCACACATACTGCCTCAAAAACCTTTGGTAGCGTAGTGGTTGGTGCGGACGCCCCATGTACAGAGGCTATAGTCCTGCAAGCGGGTGGCCCAGGTTTGAATCCGACTTGTGGCTCCTTACCACTTGTTATTCCCCAACTCTCTCTCTCATCCTGACTTTATTCACTTTCGTATCTCTACAATAAAGGCACCATAATCTGTGCCCACCCAGAACCTCTCAGACCTCATCTACAATCCTCTGACACACAGACCACTCACCCAGCCCAGGACCCCACTCATCCTTTCAATCCACTCTTTTCTTTCCTACCATCAGGGCAGAGATTCAGGACTCTTACCTGGAAAAGGCCATGAGTGTTTAGTTATGTATGTATGGATCAATGTTCCAGCTGCGTAAGATGTGACTACAAATGTCCACCGGGGGGACAATAAAGTATTGTATAAGAATTAGTGTTGTAGTACTTGAGATTGGTTTTGGTCTCAACACCGGACTCTGGAATTTTATTCCAGACCGCTCAAGACTACCACTGAGTGGCAGTTTTTTTATGTTCATATAACTAGTTTAATCTTTTCTCCCGGTTACGGCCGCAACCTTCCCAGTGTTATGGTCTAAATGAGTGACACGGCCCCTGCACACAAGATAATGGTCTTTCATTGATATTTATGATCCTGGTGTTGACTCGTCCTCGAGCCCTAAATGCATTGCCTCTGTCTCGCATTTAAGGATATGACAGACCTCTTTAAAAGGTCGACACATTTGAGGGGGTGCAATATATATATATATATATATATATATATATATATATATATATATATATATATATATATATATATATATATATATATATTTTTTTTTTTTTTTTTTCAAAGGTCTTTTAATTGAAAGATAATAACAGATTTTTAACAGATATAAAGAAAGAAAATAAAGAACATTACAAAAATAAATAAATCATAGAGGGGGTGTAATATTTTAAATAAATTATTAATAAAAGTTTATTTCAATTTAATTGTATTTTTTTTATTTGAACTGTTTTATTTTTTATTTTTGTTTCAGTTTTAAAAGATTGGCCGATTATGTTCATATAACTCTTATTATCATAATTATTAGTAGTAGTACCATTACTATATATGTTTCTGGCTGCAGTACACCGATCTCACCACTGGGCGTCACTAAAGCGCTTTGTTTACCTTTCTGCAACCCCAGTCTGTGGGTGTGTTACCTCAACAATCGTCCCCGGTTAAACGTCCGGTCCCTTTTAGTTCCACAACACGCATGTTAAACTAGCCGACTTAGCTTCACAACAAAAACAAAACACAAACTGTGGTAACATGAGCGCAGATATTTGTGTTGGAAATGTTTCGGTGCCTTTACGAAATCTCCTGAACTCCATCCGGTGCGTCAGAGACCGAGTCAGAGGTAAATATGACGCATTACAGCATTTATGACGCAGCACGGAGCTAAAGTTAAAGCTAGGCTACATACGAGCCTGTTAGCGTGTTTGTAGTTTTAATTAAACTCTTAATGTGACGGTGTCATGTTGGAGTAACCATGGCAACCGTTTCTTTGCTATAACTGTCAGATATTGTCCTTTAAAGTCTCATTAGCAGCTTTAATATGTAGTACAGGTTAAAGAAGTGAACTCAGTGTTGTAGAAAGTGTTACAGACCTTTTTAAAAACATTTTATTTAACCAGGAAATAAACTCTGAGAGGAGGAAGGCAGGCAGCAGCACAACTTAACAAACTACAAGCCGCCACAAACACAAAGAACAAATAAATACTTTATTAAACATTTAAAGACAAATTAAAGGTTTGTCAGGCTCATCCACAAACACATCAGGGAGAACATCTACAGCCAGATGTGTCATTCAACATCCTCTGAAATCCTCCAATCAGAGCAGAAATTATGATTTCTTCAGAGGAAAGGAAGCTGTAAACTCACACACACACACACACACACACACACACACACACACACACACACACACACACACACACACACACACACACACACACATCATTTCTGACTTTTAGGAAGAGGTCAAACAGCTCCAGCAAAACTCGTAGCGTGACGATTAACTTTATTAAGTGTATCTTAAAGGGAATTTCTCTCGCACCGAGAGCGTAAAAAACTCAACACAAATAAATGTGTTCAGGACAGCAGATAAATTAATCATCTGTATCTGTTTGAATCTGAATCGGAGCTGAACTTAAATTGGATCGGTGCCTCTCTAATAACAACAGTGATTGTTTGACAAATTTGACTCAAATGACCCTAAAATAATGAAAAATAAACAAACCGTGTCGCACTGAGAATGACTCTACTGTCACTTTATCGTAAGTGGAGAACACGTTTAGCCTTCCTCAGGTTCGGCCAGGCTAAAGGTGTTGTTCACTCACCGTAGAGTCATCTTCTGCGTGCCACGGTTTATTCATTTTTCCATCGTATGTTCCTGCAACCGACCGGCACCTGAGAGCGTACTGTAGGTCTGCTGTGCACGGGGTACTCTGTTGGTCACCCCAAAAGTAATGTAATCACATCAGCGTGTAATGAAAAGGAACAATTATAATTGATTACAAAACAAGAGTTTTTTTTTTTTGTTTGTTTCCACAGATGGAGAGTCCAACGAGTCCGATGGAGCGTTCAACCTCTCCAACTTCTGGGACACTCTGAGTTGAGTTTATCTTGATCTTGCACTCACCTTCTTCTGTTTCTCTCTCTTTGTATATCAAGTTTCAAATACTATTTAGTCTTCCAACGACCAGTCGAGGTTAAACTTCGCTGCACGCTGGTTTGTGTCGTTTTGTCTGCTGTTTCATCTTATCCTTTCTCTCTGCTATGTGAATGTGTAACAGTCTCTTCTGTCCTCAGACCAGGCGGTGAAGTCTGTGTCCCAGGAAGCCACGAAGCTCAGCCTGGCCTTCTCCAAACCCCCGCTGCCATCGCAACAGGTCAGACGCTTAAACCTCCTGAGAAGTGTGTGAATGTGTAGGTGTGACCTTCGGTGTGAAAGCGCTTTGAGTCATCAGAAGACGAGAAAAGAAAATATACAAGCTCAAGTCTGTTTACCTTTTTTTCTCTTTCCTGGTTTTGATCTGCAGGATGTGGAGAAGTTGTCGGATTCCATGATGAAGAGCATCCTGACTCTCTCTACAGTTTATTACTGGCTGCCTAAGAGCCAAGGTAACGTCATCGACCCCACAGCAGCCGCTCGGCTTCAGTCAGCTCTTATCTAGTCTGATGTCTTACGCTTTTCTCTTTCTTTGTCTCAGGCGTTAGTTTGCGCAGAAAGATCAGAGACGCCACGGGGGAGGTTCTGGAGGGAGTCGCACAGCTGGTGGAGGTCATACTGAGCTCGCCGCTACAGAGGTGAATACACACACACACACACACACACACACACACAGAGTCATCATATTAAGTTTAGATTTTTAGATTGCAAATGAAGAAGAGATGGGTCATAGAGTCGTAAACACAGGCACACACTCGTTTTGGACGCTTCAGTGTCCACCACATGGCAACCTGCGTGAGCATCGACTCTAGAGAGGAGGGGGCGGGGGGAGACAGCGCTCTACAATGTTTAGAATTTAGACTGCAGTACCCGTTTTAAACACTAGGTGTCAGAGTTACATATTGCTCCTTTAAGAGAGGTATTTAAACCCTTTTGTTCTATTTCTCTCGGTTTTTTAAAATCTGTCATCCCGGATCTTTCTTCCTCTTCTTCTTCACGTGCTCGCCTCCAGTCTGACACAGGAACAGTTAACATCTACGGGTGGAGTCTGGTCCGCCTGCGACCAGTTTCCCCAGTTGCCACAAGGTCAGTAAACTTTACAGGATTTTTATCAAAGAGTATTTCCCGCCTTTATGTTGTAATTTAAAGTCACAGCATCAGCTTCAGTGTCTGCCACATGGCGACCTGCGTGAGCATCGACTCTAGAGAGGAGGGGGTGAGGGGAGACAGTTCTCTATGATGTTTAGAATTTGGACCGAAGTACCCATTTTAAACACTAGGGGTCAGAGTTACATATTGCTCCTTTGACTGGAGCAGAGATCGTCTTTTCATGAACATTCCCTTTAAGCCTCGCCTTGATGGCTTTGAAAATGTGTGTGTGTGTGTGTGTGTGTGTGTGTGTGTGTGTGTGTGTGTGTGTGTGTGTGTGTGTGTGTGTGTGTGTGTGTGTGTGTGTGTGTGTGTGTGTGTGTGTGTGTGTGTGTGTGTGTGTGTGTGTGTGTGTGTGTGTGTGTGTGTGTGTGTGTGTGTGTGTGTGTGTGTGTGTGTGACACAGATAATAAAGCTGCAGTTTTAGTCGCCCTGTCCGATCAGATTGGAGTGGTGAAAGACGCCATCGAAGAAATTGAACAGGTACACACACACACACACACACACACACACACACACACACACACACACACTGCAGAGGACCATACATTGACGTACGTTAAAGTTTGAGATTTTAAGTCTGACGTTAACCATAACAACTACCAGCCTTATCACAACTCTTTTTCAAACCGCAATGAGCCGTTCTAATTTGAAATAGTCAGTCCATCAGAGCATCAGGCCGTCTGAAGTAGTTTGCCGTTTGATCCAGCAGAGGGCGCTCTCAGTGTAACGTGACCATTGCATGACCTCATGTCCTCAGTAATTGAAGACTGGAATGTTGTGGGGCAGCATGATTCAGGAGATCCAGACTTACATGAGGGAGAGTCGTCTCTCTGCAGACAGCAGCGCTCTGATTGGTGGAGAGACAGAGTCTCTACAAACCTGCAACTCTCCAAGCTGGCTCGCAAATATTTGTATGTACTAGGAACGTCTGTGCGCTCTGAACGGGTATTCTGGTCAGCAGGTGTTATTGTAAATAAAAGAGAGCTGCAAGTTGATGGAAGTGAAGTAACATTCTATTTGTGTTTTGAGCTCAGTTGTTCAGAGAAACAAGAATCAGCTGCAGATACTTCTATCTATACTCAGCAGCCTGAAGCTTTACTCTTCAAGAAATCAGTGATAATTTGATCCATTAAGATAAATGTTGAAAGTCGTGCAGGACTACGTGCACCTGTTAACTCATTTACTGACCATCGGCCAGGCGTTATCTGAGGCTCAGGACCCATTCAGTGACGTCCTTGATGACGAGCAGGGAGGAGATGAGCCTCGAGGAAACCAGGACACATACTGGTCAGAGAAGGACCGGCTTGTGATTGGTCCGTGTCAGGGGCTGATGAAGGCGTCGGCGGCGTGCCTGAGAAAACTTACATCGGCCGTCAGAGCCAACGGGGACGTCGGCACGCTGCAGAATCTCGCTCAGCTCGACGACCTGGCAGACATCAGCAAGGAGATCAGCCCGAGGTAGGAACACACACACACACACACACACACACACACACACACATAGAGGGGACAAAGGTCAGACTTGAACCCAGACTGCCTTCGTTAGCTGCCAGAGCAGGCTGTAACATCAGCAGGCTGTAATGACGTTAGCAGGCTGTCACATTAGTAGGCTATAACGTCATTAGCTGGTTGTCACTTCAGCAGGCTGTAACATTAGCGTGCTGTCACGTTAGCAGGCTGTAATGACGTTAGCAGGCTGTAACGTTGTTAGCTGGTTGTCACTTCAGCAGGCTGTAACATTAGCGTGCTGTCACGTTAGCAGGCTGTAATGACGTTAGCAGGCTGTAACGTTGTTAGCTGGTTGTCACTTCAGCAGGCTGTAACATTAGCGTGCTGTCACGTTAGCAGGCTGTAACATTAGCAGGCTGTAACGTTGTTAGCTGGTTGTCACTTCAGCAGGCTGTAACATTAGCTGGCGGTAACATTAGCAGGCTGTAACATTAGCTGGCTGTAACATCGTTAGCTGGCTGTAACATTAGCAGGCTGTAACATCAGCTGGCTGTAACATTAGCTGGCTGTAACATTAGCAGGCTGTAACATCAGCAGGCTGTAACATCAGCAGGCTGTAACATTAGCTGGCTGTAACATTAGCAGGCTGTAACATTAGCAGGCTGTAACATCAGCTGGCTGTAACATTAGCAGGCTGTAACATCAGCTGGCTGTAACATTAGCAGGCTGTAGCATCAGCAGGCTGTAACATCAGCAGGCTGTAACATTAGCTGGCTGTAACATTAGCAGGCTGTAACATTAGCTGGCTGTAACATCAGCAGGCTGTAACATCAGCTGGCTGTAACATCAGCTGGCTGTAACATTAGCAGGCTGTAACATTAGCAGGCTGTAACATTAACAGGCTGTAACATCAGCAGGCTGTAACATCAGCTGGCTGTAACATCAGCTGGCTGTAACATTAGCAGGCTGTAACATTAGCAGGCTGTAACGTCGTTAGCTGGCTGTAACATTAGCAGGCTGTAACATTAGCAGGCTGTAACGTCGTTAGCTGGCTGTAACATTAGCAGGCTGTAACATTAGCAGGCTGTAACGTCGTTAGCTGGCTGTAACATTAACAGGCTGTAACATCAGCAGGCTGTAACATCAGCTGGCTGTAACATCAGCTGGCTGTAACATTAGCAGGCTGTAACATTAGCAGGCTGTAACGTCGTTAGCTGGCTGTAACATTAGCAGGCTGTAACATTAGCAGGCTGTAACGTCGTCAGCAGGCTGTAACATTAGCAGACTGTAACATTAGCAGGCTGTAACATCGTCAGCAGGCTGTAACGTCGTCTGCAGGCTGTAACGGCGTCAGCAGGCTGTCACGCGGCCACCAGCTGATCCCTGCATGATGCTGATGGGGTGAGAGTGGTCAGAGAAGCAGCTTTTGAATTGAAGTGTAACAGCTCTATTCGACTTTCCTCCAGTCAGCGTGACATAATTTATTTCAACCCATGAGCAGATCGTGTGATCAGTGTGGTTGTGTTTGAGTGTACAGCAGCAGGAGGGCTTTCTGTTCCTGCACCGTAAACCCAAAACTCAAAGGCAGCTCAGAGAACAGGTTCAGGTCTTTATGCACTCACACGTTATTTTCCTGCTGTTTGTAGTTTTTAAAATGTAAAAAGATTTCAGAACATCGTGGTTCTGAAATGTTCATCTCCTTTCACTGTTTTCTCCTCAGTGTTGATGATTTGGCTCTCTGCCTCTACCCTCCGATGGATTACAGCGGTGTGGAGAACAATGTGAGACACACACACACACACACACAGACACTCAAACACACAGAGACACAAACACACAAACACACACACACACACAGAGACACAAACACACACACACAGACACTCAAACACACAGAGACACAAACACACAAACACACACACACACACAGAGACACAAACACACACACACAGACAGACACTCAAACACACAGACACACACACAGACACACACACACACACACACACACACACACACACACACACACATCATGAATGCTACAGAAACATACTCAGGAGTTCAGACATCAGTCTTTAGGCCGTCCTCTGTAGTCTGTGATGAGTCATGATTTTCACATCTGGTCTTGTGAGCACGATGAGATTATGGAGAAGAAGAAGATCTGTTTGGATTCTCCTGATGTGCCTGATGAGGATGTGAGACCTCCTGGAGTCTGAGCCGGGTGCTGCAGAGTGTCGTTACAACACAAAATGATGCAACAGAGCGCTGAACATTCTGAAACATGTTTCAAATTCCAAATATTCACACGCCTCCAGACTACTTAAATATGGGTTTTCACTGAGTGTGTCCACATGAACTTTAGTATCCTGGTTCTGAGTCTGATCCTGGTTCTGATCATATTCAGGATCTGGTGTTTACCTGCTCTCAGAGAAACCTGGTTCTTGATCTCCCTGTAGACATGATCAATCCTGCTTTATGATCACTGCGTAGAAATATGAGATTTGCAGGCTCAGCACCACCACGTAGCAGATAAACCAAAAGACAAAAACTCAGCTTCTCCGCCGCTCCAGAAGTAAGACGCTCTTGGAGCTGCCATTGCGTTGTTTTTGCTGACACATAGCTTTGGTTGAAGCTGCACCTGCGCAGGTAGTCGGCAGCTGTCAAAAACCGTCACAATATCTCGTTTTCTGGGTATCAAAATTAGGTTTCTCAAAATCGGGTTTCTTCCCAGTTTCTGAAATTAGAATATGATGTTTACATGCAATACCACAAAAACAGGAAACTTTGGAAGCCTGATCAAAACCTTGTAAACACACTCAATGATTACACAAATCATCACATTCCGTCTTTAATGACATTTTACACATCGTCCCATTTTTTTCTTTTGGGGGGGGGGGGGGCTTTTTGTGTCTTTAATGTAGAGACAGGACAGTGGATAGAGTCGGAAGTCAGGGAGAGAGAGAGAGAGTTGGAATGACATGCGGGAAAAGGAGCCACAGCTGGGATTCGAACCCGGGCAGCCCGCTTGGAGGACCATAGCCTCCATACATCGATTGGCGCACCAACCACTGCACCACCAGCGCCTCAACGTCCGATTTTTGAGGGAACGTGGTCGTGCTAAACGTGTTGACTTGTGGTGTGTTTCTCTGCAGGTGTCTAAACTGGCAGCACTGTTAAAGAAGGTTCTGGAGATCATCAGGTAAGATGTTGCTATGACAGCGAACACTAACCCGTTAAGTCCTGTGTCAGGTTTCATACAAATAAATCAATAAATCTTAAACTAAAAGATGTCTGTACAACGGGCTGTAGACGTTAGCAGACAACCGCTCCTCTGGTTGTTATGAAATGTATGTGAAACAACCGTAGAGGGAGCACAGAGGGAGGAGGGGGCGTGGCTTTAGAGGGAGCACAGAGGGGAGGGGGTGTGGCTTTAGAGGGAGCACAGAGGGAGGAGGGGGCGTGGCTTTAGAGGGAGCACAGAGGGGAGGGGGTGTGGCTTTAGAGGGAGCACAGAGGGGAGGGGGCGTGGCTTTAGAGGGAGCACAGAGGGGAGGGGGCGTGGCTTTAGAGGGAGCACAGAGGGGATTTTCAGGTTGACCAATAACGAGACGGAGATGAGAGCGTTGAGTAAATGTGCCTGGAAACAGCCAATCAGCTAATCGATCATCTGTAAATAAAGTTTGTATTCGACTTTACGGGAGTTTAACTCATTTTGTGTTTGATATCGTGCAGGTCCAGTCACGTGTGCGGGGAATCACAACTCACCTGGGTCCAGTTCTTAGACGGAGCCGTCGACCACAACCTGCAAAAAGCCAAAGAGCTCATTCAAACGGACTGCTAGTGTGTGTGTGTGTGTGTGTGTGTGTGTGTGTGTGTGTGTGTGTGTGTGTGTGTGTGTGTGTGTGTGTGTGTGTGTGTGTGTGTGTGTGTGTGTGTGTGTGTGTGTGTGTGTGTGTGTGTGTGTGTGTGTGTGTTAATGTGCCTATAATCAGACTCGTGAAGCAACATGTAAGGGCGCACTCACACTAGTCTTGGTTGTCTCGTCCCGTGCTGAAGCCTCATTGTCCCCCATCCCCCCGCTGGTCTGCACTCACACCCAGACCGGACTCAAACATAAAAAAAGGGACGCACGGTCGAGTCTGCGTCCGCACATCAGAAAACGACACTCTGGGGTTTCTCCTGAATGAAGGCTGACCACGCTATGTTCCTGTGCTTGGAAGGGACGATCACACTAGTCAAACAACCTGGACTTTGGGGGGGGGGGGTGAAGCGAAGCGTGCTCGGACACAGTACAGGTTGCCTGGTGCGAGTGCGCCCTATAAGAAGTCTCACAATGTAACTCTGATATATTTAAACTTTCATGCTCCAGGAAGAGTTAAGGTCGCATGAACTCACTGAGGTTTAAAGAATAAATCTTAATAAAGTTGAGAAGCTTTGTGCAAAGTTTTCAGTTGAGTTACTCGTCATTAGGAAGCGTTTCCTCCTCAGGAGCTGGAGGTGTTTCTCACTGTTCACTCAAACTATCGTTTTTACTGCAGTATGAGACGGGACGGGACAGCACCACCTCCTGCACTGTTCTCCTGTTACTCCATATAAACCGGTAGCTTCAGTACTGAACTCCTAGCGCTGCATCGGTCTTTAACCTTTCTGAACAGTTGTACTTTTTGTCCCAGACGGGCTCCGGTTGTTATTCTAAGTTTGTGATGACATGACAGAAAGGATCCCTACAGAGAGAGACCTTTTTGTTTTTAATCACAAACAGCTGTTTGCGGTTTTATTTCGGTGTTTGTGGATTGTGTAAAACAAAAGAAAGTAAAACAGTGAAGACTGAAGGTGCACTTCCTGTAACCAAACAGCAGAGGGCAGCATCCTGCAGTGAATACTCTGGAGATCTGTTAAAGAAAACTGTGCACCTGAAGATAGAGGAAACAGGATGTAAGTATTGATCATGTCTACAGGGAGATGCGGATCCAGGTTTCTCTGAGTCCAGGTAAACACCAGATCCTGAAGATGATCAGAACCAGACCTCACTTAAGAGGAGGGCCTCGGCACTCTGCAGCTTCACTCAACTTTTAATCATGGATCCATTTTAAAGTCTGTATTAGAAAGGAGGACGTTAGTTCCATCCATTATATAGACTGCTATTCCTGTTCGCGGTCGAACTGCCAGCTGTCATTGGGCGAGAGGCGGGGTTACACCCTGGACTGGTCACCAGCCAATCACAGGGCTGACATATAGAGACAGACAACCAGCCACACTCACATTCACACCTACAGACAGTGAGGAAGCCGGAGTACCAGGAGAGAACCCACACATGCACGGGGAGAACAAACTCCACACAGAGAGGCTCCTGTCAGACGGGGATTCAAACCAGGAACCTCCACACAGAGAGGCTCCTGTCAGACGGGGATTCAAACCAGGAACCTCCTCGCTCTGCGGTGCTAACCACTGCACCACCATGCAGCCTGACTTTATATTTAGTAGAAACTGTCCTGAGTTAAAGAGAGAATAAAGGAGAGCAACAGAGGAATGATGAAGGAAGGTGGAGCGACACGGTGAAATCGTGATCCTGATACTGAAGCCATAAAGACCAGAACCAGGAGGGGTCGAGAAGAGGCCCTGACCCTCGGAGGAGAGGTCATGTTTTTCAACCCGTCTGAGTCAAGTCAGAGAGAGATTTACACTGCAACTATTCAAAGCAGCAACATGTGGAGTGTGTGTGTGTGTAGGTCTGTTACAGGGTCAGCAATGAAACCTTTAAATTTATATCAGTGGACTTTCAGCGATGAGGAATCAAAGCCTCGATGAAGAGGTCGTTCTCTGTCCACCCTAAGTTACTGCTGTGACCCTCAGCGCTCTGCAGAAAGGGTTTAAGTTTTCATATAACACATGGGGACCACATGATGCTGCGGCTCCTCCGACTCGTGAAATACAGCAGCGTCAAAACATCAGGATCTAAGCACCCGTGAGATGTCAGGTTCACATGTGGAGGGCTCCACGGAGGACGAGAGAGCAAATGTAAATATGCAACTTAAGGAAAGTGATCAAAGAGGATCTCTGAATGAAGGGGGAACATCCAGTCTACAGGCTTTCTGGGCGCTGGTGGTACAGTGGTTAGTGTGTGCACCCATTGTACGGAGGCTGTAGTCCTCCAAGCGGGCGGCCCGGGTTCAAATCCAACCACTGTGGCTCCTTTTCCGCATGTCATTCCCTACTCTCTCTCTCTCTGATTTCTGAGTCTATCCACTGTCCTGTCTCTCCAATAAAGGCACAAAATGCCCCAAAAATAAATCTTAAAAAAAAAAAGGAAAGACTTTTAAAGACTTTAGTTTTAATTTTAGTTCATATTTGACTAATTTCATCAACCAAACCTCGTTCAGATTCTCCACTTTCTCTGTGCGCAGACGTACTTCTTCAAAAACAATACTGCACATGGCGTTCAGTGAAATCATTCAGTAGCTGTAAACATAATAAAAAAGCACTTTCATGGATTTTAAAAATCATATTATGAGCTGCAACTTCATTTAATATCATCTACTCGTGTTCAGGCTGTGTTGGATCTCTGCAGGCCGCCGCCGCCGCCGCCGCACTCCTGCTGCTCAAACGATTCTGTGACGCCTGTTTGTTTCCTGCGACCTCCGAGCAGCGTGCGGCTCCTTTTTTTCCTCCCTTTGCTCTTGTCATGGCAGCGGTATGCAGAGCGTTGCGTGATGCTTCTTTATTTCCCACCGAGATGATTGAGTCAAGCTTGTTTCCGCCTCCCTGACCAGCGCTGACTGAGTCACTGAAACAGAGAACTGATTCCTCCCATGAGCAGAAAATAACATGTTTTCATTGGTTCAGCTGATACCTTTTGGTACGCAGGTATTTAACTTATTTTAACTTTACGGGCATTCCTTCATTTCATGTTTTTGTGGTCTCATTTCAGTTCCTCGTCACCATAATGAGGACATTCTGCGTTTACCGCAAGTTAATTTGAAGCTGTTTTTTAAATACAGAATCTAAGAGGGAGCACATGGCCAGACAATCACACAGGCTGTAGATAAACTCGGGTACAAACTCATCAGGGATGAAAAAGGTGACATGGATCCAAACCCCCTAGGGGGGTCGGAAGGTTTTTTTTTAAATATCAGCTTTAAAATGTGAATTTACAGAAGATTTTAGCATTCAGACCGACTAAAGAAGGAAACAATAAGAAAAACACAATTGCTTGCCCTTTTTATAAATGGGATGAATTTCCATGTTCTACTCGGGTGATGTGATGGGCAGTCAAGTATGACAATATTTTCACATATCTTCTATCATAAAATATATAACATTATCAATATATCTATTTATCTTGCCATTCCCTGCACATACTGTCTCAATTCCCTTTATAGTTAACTTAATCATTCATTTTGTACTTGTATATACCCCCTGTTTTTATTTATGTTATCTAATCTATTCTGTTTAATGTGTATTTTGTATTTTGACCTTACTTGTCTGTGCTGCTGCAACGCCCAAATTTCTCCTCTGGAAATCAATAAAGTACTATCCTATCCTATTTTCATTAAGTTTATATTCCCTCTGGCCTTATTACATGTGTTGACCAGCTGTCACTTTAATGTTGCCTGAGATAATAATGAAGCTGTATGAAGTTACCTTCAAGCTTGCACACATTTCTCTCAACATCTTTATCTATGGCTACCAAACGGTAAATATGATCAGACAGGATGTTTAACAGAAATGCTGGCTTGCTAGTCAGACTTCGAATCTTTCCACAGTGTTTTCATTTCATGCTTCTTGCAGTCGGCGCGGCAATATTGCGCAATCGCGGTTGGCGCGAGAATGGTCCACGGAGGGTCTGAGCGCCCAGCCGCGCACCTCCAAGATTTTGTAACATCGCGGACGGGTTCGTGCCGACCGCGTTGCAAAGATTGGCTATAGGGCCCGGAAGTAGCCTACTTTCTTCAAGTTGTGTTGAGCGCTGAGCGCTCTGACCGCAGTCAGTATTAAACGACTCAACGTTCGCGGGACCGTGCTAGCCGGCTGCAAGAAGCATGACAGCTCGCACCGCAGATTTCATCCGTCCATTATCTTCCACTTATCTGGGGCAGGGTCGCAGTGGCAGCAAGGTAAGCATCCCTCGTCCCTCAACCACCACCCTCCTTGTTCATGCACGGCCTGCTCCAACCTCCACCTCAGCGGGGAGGAAGTGTGGACAACAGGAACGAGAGGAATACAAAGGAGAAATCCTTCCTGCATATTATCCCATATGCTCTTTAGTAAAGCGTCTCAAGGTAACACTTGTTATGAATTGGCGCTCTACAAATAATTGATTGAAGTCGCCCCAGACGTCCCTCTCCCCAGCAACCTTTTCAAACTCCTCATGGGGGATCTCGAGGGGTTCCCAGACCAGAAGGGATATATAATCCCTGCAGCGAGCTCTGGGTCTTCTCCCCAGAAGACCTCAGCTGGCTCCTTGTTCATGTAAACAAATGAAAGACATAATGGGATGATAAGTGCTACCTGTTGGACAAGCAGGTGACAAAATAGCTTGTGCTAGCGTGTGTTAGCTTGCAGTGTAGCTACAAGCAGTAAACGTACACACTATGTCCTGCAGGGGGTGGGGCTTCTAGGGGTGATGAGTCCAGGAGGAGGTTTAATATAGTTTTCTACAGTGAGAGGAAGTTTTAAAGCTTGTTGGATTGTCTGACTTTTGTTTGACTTCTGTTTTCCCGAAGCCTAGCATCAGTGCTAACAGGAATGCAACCAACATACTAGAACACCAAACCCTGCAAGTGTGTGAGCTGTGAGGATATAAAGTTAACAACAAACAGGTGCAGAAGAGTTCCCCTCACCTAGCTGTTGTCAGAGGAATCATAATTTACAGTTTGAGAGCAGCATGAGTCACTGACGCCGTGGATACTGAAGATGTTCTGAGGTTTTTAGATTGATGTTAGCTTGACAGCGTCGCCCCACGTCCTGCAGAGATTTTGGCATCTCTTTCAGAATAGATCCTGTTCTCCAGATTATAAGGGTCTCTGTTGGGTTTGAGTCATGAAGACTACATCGAATATGTTTTAAGGCAAAGAAAAAATGTGAAATATTCCGACTGAGTGTCCAAAAAAAGGTTTCCTCTGAGAGCAGATGTGTGCTCATGTTTCATGAACATGAAGACAGAAGAGTCTGCTCCTGTGTCCTTCATGTTGTTGCTCCTTTATCATCTTTTTCTGTTCTGTTGATGAAATAACACATTTTCTGTTCTTTAATTAGTTTAATAAATTAAAATGTTGCACCGTGGACTGCAGCACTTACTGTGGAAACAGGAGCATTGAATAGAATAGAATAGAATTTATTATCATTGCACAAGAGTACAACGGAATTTACTGTGCCATGCCTGAAATATAAAAATATAAATATATAGAATAAAAACAAATATATACATATACACACATGTATGTATATATATATATATATATATATATATATATATATATATATATATATATATATATATATATATATATATACATATACACACATGTATATATATACCTACACAAGTACAGTAGAAAGTATCCAAACACATACACACCCATCATTAGTTAGATCATCATCATTAGTTTGTAAATAAATGTGTAAACAAAGCAGGTCGAAGCAATATTGCAATATTTGTATCATTATTTGTCCCGTGGTGGGTCAGTGTTTGATTTTGTTCAGTTCAGTGATGACTCCTGGATAAAAATTGTCGTTCAGTCTGGAGGTACGAGCCTTTAGTGCTCTGTAGCGCCTCCCAGAGGGTAGCAGAGAGAACAGGTGGTGACAGGGGTGGGTATCATCTTTCACAATGTTGTTAGCTCTATGGAGGCAGCGGGTACTGAAGATGCCCTCCAGAGAGGGCAGGGTAAGTCCAATGATTTTTTCTGAAGTCCTTATGACTCTCTGGAGACTTCTCCGGTCTGCCTCTGTACAGTTCACATACCACGTTGTTAGACAGTATGTTAGGACACTCTTGATTGAACAGCGGTAAAAGGCTCTGAGCAGCTCTGCGGACAGGTTGTTCTTTTTCAGAGTGCGTAGAAAATAAAGCCACTGTTGAGCCTTTTTAACCAGGGCAGAGGAGTTAATTGTCCATGTGAGGTCCTCACTGATGTAAGTCCCCAGGAACTGAAAGTTGGTGACCCTCTCTACTTCCTCTCCCCTGATGGTTAGGGGAGTGTGGTCCTCATGGTGTCTCCTGAAATCAATGATGAGTTCTTTTGTCTTTTTAGTGTTCAGTGTGAGGTTGTTGTTCATGCACCAGTCTGTCAAGCTGTCTATTTCCTCTCTGTAATATGTTTCGTTGTTGTCTAAAATCAGTCCCACCACCGTTGTGTCATTTGCAAATTTGATTATTGTGTTTGTTGGGTAAGTTTGAGTGCAGTCGAATGTGTATAGTGAGTAGAGCATGGGGCACAACCCTGTGGCGCCCCAGTGCTGAGGGTCAGACTGGGAGAGACAAGGGTGCCGAGTCTGACTGTCTGTGGGCGTTTGGACAGGAAATCCTTTATCCACATACACAGAGTGCTATTTAAACCCAGGCCCAGCAGCTTGGAGACCAGCCTGCTGGGGACAATGGTATTAAATGCGAAGCTATAGTCAATTAAAAGCATTCTCACATACGTCCCCTCCTGATCTTGTGTGAGTGCTGTGTGGAGGGCAGTGGCAATAGCATCCTCTGCAGACCGGTGTGCCCTGTAGGCGTATTGGCGTCGGTCAACGTTGGCAGGGAGGCTGGATTTAATGTGTTTTAGGACCAGTCTCTCAAAACATTTTGTGATGATGGGGGTGAGTGCTACCGGTCTGTAATCATTTAATCAATCAATCAATTTTTATTTGTATAACCTCAACTCATAACAAATGTTATCTCGAGAAACATTACAAAAAGCAGGTAAAATACCTTACTCTTTGTCTTTTAACATTACAAAAGAGCAGGTACTCTCTTCCATCCAATTTTCAGAAATGAACTGCATTAGTATTTGGTAAAAAAAATGTCAAAAGAATAAAAAGCTGTGTAAAAGTAGACTTCCTTCCCTTAGCTATTGAGTTGAGCATTAATGCACATTTTAGTCTTGTCATTTCAAATCTAAAATGTATTCTCATAAATAGAGACAAAGGTGTGCATTTATATAGAAATATTTATTTAATCTGAAAAACCACATTCAAAAAGCCTGTTTTTACAGCAGAGATTAACATGTTTACAGCTTGGTACAAAAAACAAATAGGTCTGATTATCTCATGTCTCGATCGACACACAATGTACGGGGGGGGGGTGAATGTTTTGATGACTCATCAGTTTTGATTTGATGAAGGATAAGATAATTCGTAACTGTGCTGTAGAAAAAAAAAACTTACTGTTTATAGAGATAACTCCGGATGAGCAGGAAAGCTGTAGGGGATGATAGCAGCCGTAGCCGTTAGCTATGCTGTCAAGTGGACTGCTAACGTCGAACTCAATGGGCAGAGTTAAGTCCCGCCTTACTGCTGTTGCTAGGTTGATCCGAAGTTAGGTTGAGGCTGCAAATCCAATACGGATGCGGCCGTCGATTGGACTCATTTGCTGCCTACATAACAGACGGGTCAGGGTTTGTCCAGTAATATTTACAGTCTATGGGAATGACATGTGGGAAAGGAGCCACATGCAGGATTTGACCCTGGGCCGCCCGCTTGGAAGACTATAGCCTCATACATGGGGCATGTGCACTAACCACTGCGCCACCAGCAGTACTAGTTTTAAGGAGTATCAGTCGAAGTTTCCAGCGATCACAACAACAATTCCACCTCTGTATGTCTTTCAAAATAAAAGCTTTGTAAATGTGACATGACTCCACACTTCATCCACGCGTTGAGACGCTCTGGGGCCGTTACCATAGCGACCATAGAGTCGCCTTTTTTTCGTTCCGTTGAGAGAGGAAGCTTTGTGTGAAACGGTAAAACTCTTCTCACATGTTTAGGGTCAAAAGTTTCTCATCGACTTGAGAGTGCAGCCCCGTGCAGATCGCTTCTCTCCACGTTCAGGAGCGCCACAACTTTGTGTGTTTGTGTCTGAACATCATCAGAGCTTTATGTTTTGAGAATCAGACTCATGACGGAGCGGGAGGGAGAACATGATGCATCTTTTGAGCTATGAGCGGCTGCAATCCATTCTGAGTGAATTCCCCGTCATTGTACTTTTAAAGATCTCAGTGATCTGGGAATTTTCCAGCTGGTGTATAGAAAAAAAAAACATCAGGGTCTCCGGGTAAAACATCCATATACGTACTTCTGTCACCGTCAATGAAAAATGATCACCTGTTTTCCCCACCCAGGTTCCAAAAGGTTGACCTTTGAATCTCTTGACCGCATTCGGCTTTGTAACATTTGGGAGACGTTTTTAGAACAGCATTGTTGGATTGTAAAGTGCAGTTATATAGGCCTATTGAACAGCTCACAGCAGCAGCAGCAGCAGTGTCCTCTCTTCATGAATGGCTGACCTGACGTCCATGTGGAGGAGTTTATCGCCTCTGCATGCCGCTCATATCTCGAGTGAAAGTCAGCAAGGTTATTATTGTCTTTTTAAAAAAAAACATTTTTCGTCTATGTTTTGTCATGCTATCTTCCTTCTTTTTTATCTATCTACCTTTTTTATGTTGTTGTTTTTTGTTTTGTTTTTACACTGTCAATGTTATGTCTATATTTTTGTCTTTTAGTGTGTGTGTGTGTGTATTACTGTGTTACTAAATGAAAATGCAAATAAAAAATATTCGTTAAAAAAAAGTCAGCGAGGTGTTCAAACGTTCCTGCAGGTTAGGAAGCACCACGGACCTCATCACATATCAAAATGTTCCCTTTTTTTATGTTTAATTATTCCCATCACTCTCTTGTCATAACTTTTACTCTAACTGTAAAATGAGAAAATGTGCAACATGTGGATGTAGCGCACACACATGCAGATCCTTTCTGTGTGTTAGTGTGTAACTGGGCATGTTTTCTGTAAGGAGTGTTGGGGTCGGAGATACAATGTGCAGATAAAATGGTGTTGCCATAGGGCGCCACTTTACAGCCTATAACACACACACACATAAAGCCGGAGCATCTGTTCCACATTTAGCCCGTGGTCATGGCCGTGTGGAGCCCCTACTTCTCTTCTCTTCTTCCTTTTTCAGTTTTCCAAGGAGAAGCTGGTCTCCAAGCGTCTCTGCATCAGCTGTCATCTGTTAACTCTCACTGTTGTTGCCCTGTTTCCTCTCCTTCATTCCTTCAAATCCAAAGATTTAATCTCACCCAGAACCGATTAGAGGAGCCTCCTCTCTTTCCTGCTGTCGTCACCAGACCTACAGAACGCATCAGGCCTCGTCCACACGTAGGCGGGTATCTTTTAAAACTGAAGTTTTCCTCCTCTGTTTAAAAAATCATCCTGTTCACACACGCTCTGGTCTCAAAATCATCTGCGTCCACATGAAACACAAAAACAAACTGTAACAGCTGTCATGAGCACGCCAAGTCAACAGCGATGTCTTTGACATGCAAACATGTTCTCACCTTTTGTCTGCAATGACCATTTCATTTTCAAAGTTGTCCTACCAACCCAAAGTCTGACAGGGTCTTGTACTAAACCGCCATCGTTGGAGGCGGGGTTTGTGTGGTGTGAGTGTTGCATGAAGCAGCAGTGACCTCCGTCGTCCAATCAGGCGTCTCTGCTCATCCACATAGTGGGAGAGTAACTGTGTGTGTATGTGTGAGCGTGTAAAAAGTCCAGTTAGCAACGTTAGCACTAGTTTGGTAACGTCTGCCAACACACTGGTCTCATGAAAACTAAAGAGACAGCGTCGCACGATGACGTCACACGGAGGAGAAACCGGTGCACAGCGTTTTTCCCGTCTACACAGAAACACCTTAAAAAGAGTTTCTGAACATTTTCACCCCGGAAGGAGTTTTTACTTAAGGAGAGTTTACAGAGACCTGTTTGTGAATGAAAGGTCACAACGCACAGAAAAATATACGTTTTCAAAATTACCCGCTGACGTGTGGACGAGGACTGAGAGCGCCATTAAGTGCACATTAAGAGTGTTTGTGAGGTAAATTATTCATGTGCAATATATCAAATATTTCTTTGCAATTTTAACTAGATGCTGTAGTTATCAAACCAGTGATTGGGGAAGATGTATCAGAAAAAAATCTATCAGTGGACCAATCAGAAACCTGTATATGCTTGGAGGGCATGGTTTGCTGTCTGCATAGAGGTAAACGGTTGTAATTAGCAACTGCTAGTTATCAGCAAACTACAGAATCCAAAAGTATGTCCGTCAGCATTGGTAACCATAAAGGCTGGAGTCCTCTGTGTATGGATGTAATAAATCCTGAGATTATGAGAAACAGAAACAACCGGCTATTATAAAATCCAACACTGCGAGACGACTCGGTAACGAGGATCATATGTTTGAGACTGCTGTTTGTGGCTGTCGTTACTGTAGATGTCCGCAGTGAGTCAATCTGGACTTATTTAAGATCTGCAGTTTATAATGACTAAAATAAACCCAATCATGCAGATCTTTACAGCACTTTATTAAGTACTGAAGTGGACGTAGTTTTCAGAGTGAAGACAAACCTACATCATTATTCAGTAAAATCCTCTTCCCCATGTTTCTCTAACTCTAATATGTGTCTCTAGTCCATCCACCACCCCCCCAATGATGAGAAAAGTCCATCATCTCCGTCTTTTACCTGCTCCACTTTTCAGAAAATGTGAAAATGTTTGGAGATTTTCCCTTCGTCAACGTTAAAACTTTCCTCGATTTCTTCCCTCAGTGAACATTTTCCTGATAATCTGATGTTCTCCATGTCTTTTCTTTTTCTTTTCGAGTCACCAGATAAAGGGGGAGGAGTTAGGGCGGGGCTACCTGGGGAGTGTCCACCTTCTTGTGCACTAAATGGTCACATAGTCACTTTAAATCCAAGCTGGTGTCGGCAGATATTCCAAACTCATCTTTCTAAATGTCAGTCAGTTGATCAAGGCGATACATCACCATGGCTTTCTTGACTTTTAACAGACCTGTTCATCTTCATGTCAGAGTTTGATATCTTTCTGGATGTACAGAACACACAAAACGTCCCTGATGGTTTCAAACCGTCTTCAGGAGATCTGTTCTCTGATTGGAGGATTCAATCCACAAACTCACACACAGTTGGTTTCACGCACAGACTTCAGCTTGCAAACTCTGCTTGACCTTTCCTTTGAGTTCCCCCGCTGGCGGCTGGTTTCATTCATCCTCCTGCTGTGAGTGAAATGGTTACAGTCTTTGACTCGTCATTCACACGGAGGAGCCACAAGTATCATAAGCCGTTTTCACATTTAGACTCCTGAAAATATCTACATAACTTCAGGACTTCTCCGGATATATTCTCCTGATCAGGTTGTTCACACATGCACCTCACAGCGGGAGACTGTCCCTGTTGGATGGGAGGGGGGGTCTCCTGAGGCAAGACATGACGTAAAAAGAAAGATGTGAAAGTGGGGGACAAAGGGACATATGATCCCACCAGAGAGGTCTGGGTCTACACTGGAGTCTCCTCCCAGTTGGGTGTGCCCGGAAAAACCTCCAAAAGGAGGTGACCAGGATCATCCTAATCAGATACCTGAACCACCTCAACTGACTCTATAAGGCTGAGCCCTTACACCCTCCAGAGGAAACTCATTTCAGCCGCTTGTATCCCCGATCTTATTCTTTAAGTCACGACCCAAAGCTCTGAGACTTGGGACAGAGCAGGTGAGACTTGGAATGAAGATTGAGTTGTAAATCGAGAGCTTTGTCTTCAGGCTCAGCTCCCTCTTCACCACGAGACCCCGACGTACTGAAACTCCTTCACTTGGAGAACAGAAGAGAACCACTGTAAAACATATACATAGAAAACGCTACAAAAAACAATCGTTTGCACATTTCTAAGTGAAGACTGTCAGATTGAGCAGAAGTGAAATACAAATATCAAGTCTTCACCTTGAATTCATTGAGAGCGACTACAGCCAGTAATGGAGGTTGACTGCTGCCGAAACTCGCTCACAGCGAGGGGATGACTTCGCCCTCCGAGCCAGCTGCCGACATGTGTTTGCTGCAAAGTTAGGTGTGTGCTAACAATGTGTTTAGTGGCTTCCTGTCAGCAGCTGCTCCAGAGGGTTTCTGTCAACTTAATGAACGTCTGTCAGTCAGTAAAGAAGCAGTCGCTCTGCAACGTAATAACCCGCCCGTGTGGTGAACCTGCAGCTCCCAACAAGACGATGAATTCATGTTAGTGACAAACTTTCAGATGTTTCAGAAACTGAAGCAGATCAGACGTCAAACAGTTTACTGAAGAGTTGCCAAGTTGTTCTAAAGAGCAGAAAACTCTCGCTCTGTGGCATTCCCTCTGAGTGAAGATCTTCAGCGTTCCTCGCCTCTGAGGCTTGAGGAAATGCGTGCAGTGAAGCATTTCTGTGACTGGGATTCTTCTTCTGTGCGAGCGTGCAGACTCTTTTATGGTCCTTCACCTAATTGTTTTCTGGACTCTAATCCCCTGAACCCTGCATATCTCAGTGACTTGTTTATACGCTTTTTCAGTTCCCTCCTCTATAAAAACATATTTTTCCTATTATCCAATCACATTCCTGATGTTGTTTTTTTAAAATGACGGGGGGGATGCACAGCAGCGCCTACCAAGAACGTTCACGTGATGTGCAGCCCGCCAACAGTCCAGTCATCTTGATCTGATTTTTTCAATGACAAAAGAAGGAACAATGAGAGATAGCGTTCCAGTCAGGATGTGGACGGCATGGATAACGTTATTAATGTCAGACCTGTACTTGATTCTAGACTCTTCTCTGGTCTCTGTCTGGTCCTGCAGCACTTCCACATACAACATGTAGCAAATTAAACATTTAAAAATCTAAATCAATTAAAAATAGACATGTTATACAGAATATATTTTTCTGTCGAGTTCTGGCTGCCGCCATAACAGACACTACATGTTTGTCGTTGCCGTGGAAACACCAGATGCATCCGTCACATTATTTTTAAAACGTAGAATCATGTCAGTGGACACAAGTTTTTAAATTGTATTAAACTCATATTTCATGTTAGAAAGAAGGACTTTCTCCAGGAGTTGAAGCATGTAACTTTTCACACAGGAGGTTAAGGGTTAAACTTTGAGGCAAGACCAAAACTCAAAGTTTGAAAGAAGTTGAAGATCTTTGTCCTTTCAAAATAAAATACAGACTTCTCCTTAAGTGAAGCCTCTCCATCGTCCCTTCTGGGCCTCCATACATGTGTGGTGGTGACTGTGTCTGCAGAGACTCTGTCCTCTGACTGGATTTTACTGTTCTGCTTTGTTCTGGTTGACTCGGGACGTTTCTGGGCAGAGCTGGTGTGTTTCGTCCAGCCAATGACAGCGCAGCAGGTGAGTTTAGGAGTGGATACAATTCAAAGCGGTGAATATGACGGACGTGGACGTAGCAGCAAAGAAGAGAAAATATAATCAGAGTGAGGAGAAACACCAAGCGGATAAAGCTCGTTCTAAAACGAGGGGGGGCATCAAAGCCAATCAGACGAGGGCAGCAAGCTCCGGATGCAGACCAGAGATCTTCTTACAGTCCTTAATGTCTCTGTTGTTCTGAGTCCACCACAGGCCACAGTTTACTCTGCCCCATACCGTAAAAATGCTGTGGCTGCAAAACACGGATATAAAACATTACTAGGCAGGCTTCATGTGGCAGCGGGATGGTCACTGGAGGATTCCAGGGTTACTAAATGTGCGGCGAGGGAAACCAGTTAAACCCGTGGAGCTCGATAGAGACGTCTCTGCTGGAAGGGAACAAAACCTGTTGTTTTTTTTACAGACAGAAGAAAAGTTTTTTCTGTTTGTAAACTTTTCAGATGTCAGTTTTATTTCTGCAAGAAAGAAAAAATAGACAAAGTCCTGTAACACCAGATGTAAAAGACACACTTTTAATACATATTTTTTCTTAAACACCAGTGCGACCAATATTCAAGTATAAAATGCTGACACATGCACCATCATGGCCGACCTCCTGCCACATTCACTTTGTATTTAAAGGGATACTTCACCCATTTGCATTAAGCTTTGTATCATTAGAAACCTGGTAGTATTTTCCCCTGAGATGGCGGCGGTGAGGACGAGGAGCCCGGGCCGGCTCGAGCTGGGGCGGACTGGTAGTGTCGGTGCTCTCACTGTTTGCCTATGGACACATTTTCTGCCAGGGATTTCCAAGACACCAATTCCTCTTGGAAGAAATCTCGGAATCAGTTGAGGAAATGGCCATATGTGTTGCAGTAAATATGTCTGTAAATGTTTTTATTACTATATTTCTACTGCTATATTGTATATTTTGGAGAAACTGTAACGATCGAATTTCCCTCTGGGATTAATAAAGTATTTCTGATTCTGATTCTGAAATAGAGGACCTTAGTGGGAGTGGCCTGCGGTGCTGTGCATTCTGGGATTGGTTGTCTTTCATCCACATGAGCCAAAAAGACACTTTCTGCACACAGACACACACACACACACACACACACACACACACACACACACACACACACACACACACACTTAAAGATAAAATCACATTTCATACAGCTCCTTCATCTCCTTCCTTCCTGGTTATCTAACGGAGGATTTGGTGACCTTCAGAGATAGATCCATTAGCTCCTGCAGAGATCAGACCCGTGTGACCTTTACCTTTATGGCCTCCCTCTTGCAGTTCGGCCACCCGGACAGCCTGAGAAGAATCTCCAGTTTCAGAGCCGTGAGGATGTCATTCAGCAGTAATACCTGAGGCATGTGAAGAGGCCTGAGCTTCATCAGGAGGATGACTTCCTGTTCAACCCGTCTGTGTGACTAATCCCATGTTTCTCTGAATGACTGCACCGAGCTCGTTAAAACAGAATGAAGGAATTTGTCAAAAGGAACGTCTGGGGTTCATCTCCGTTTGAGAGAGAGAGAGAGAGAGAGAGACGTTTGACTCTTCTCTGGAACATCAAACATCTTCGATCGGTTAACGAGGCTTCAATGAGTCAGTCAGTAAATCAGTGAAAGAAGGAAAAACGAGATTAAATAGAGACGTGACATCGAGCAATAACGCTGCAATTAAAGAGACGAGAGTCGATCACATGTAAAGAAAGGTCGAGGCAAAGTCAAAGCCACAAATCTGAGACCACACAGTGTGAGCTGTACACACACACACAGACACACACACACAAACACACACACACACACACACACACAAACACACACACACACACACACACACACACACAGTGTATACATTTAAAGAGATATTCACATTTCATACAGCTATTCTGAGCTAATTGAATCATCCACTTACGTTGTTTTTATTGTGTTATGGTTTGAAGAAAACTCCTTCAGAGTCTCTTCATGTTTTCACTTTCTGAATGTTTTCCTGTTTTTTCATGCTTCCTAAATCAGGCAGTCAATCAGTTCATCATGTCTGTAAAGTTACTCAGCTCAGAAAAGGCTTTGTTTTCTCAAGTAAGCATTACACCTACGTAAATATTCTGAGAGTCACAGAAACCTTTAAATAGGATCTCCTCCCAGGTACCTTAGGGACGCAGACATGACGGGGTTAATATCTGTAACGTAAACGCCAAGCAGAGAAGAAAGTCTTGGCTGGTTGGAAGTTCTTTAACCCTAACCATTGGCTTCACCTGATCATTGAGGCATTTCTGTCTAACATGGTGTTCTATGGGGATTGACTCACTTTTGAAGACCGCTGGTGGACACTTTAGGAACTGCAGTTTGTGGAATTTTTAATGTCGTTAAATTATTCAGCTCTGAACAAATAAAGATGAAAATGAATGAATCCTGTTCATCCATATCAGGCAACACTTAACGGCCCTGACACACCAAGCAGACGGCAAAGAAGGCCTCACGACGCCTCACGACTCGGCCAAAAAGTTTCACTTGAACACACCACAAAGACTACAGCCGACGGCCAACCACCACGTAGGTTCTGCTCATGCGTGAGAGGAAATAACTCTCTATGCCAGCAGGGGGCGGTAGTCTGTTGTTATGATACGAGAAGACCATTTTCACACCGCTGTCGCTCACCACCTGTATTATAGGTAGCCTACTAATGGAGAATAATGTCCGATAAAAGTGGAAAATGGCAAGAATAAAGTTGTACATTTCCGACTTTAATCTTGTACATTTCCGACATTAATCTCGAATTTAAAAAAAAATTTTTTTTAATGTGGCCCTAATCCTCCATCGTATTGTCAGCCCTTGGTCTTTAAGTGGGAAAAGAAAAGAAGAGGCGGAGGCAACAAATAAGGAGAAACCACATTAATGGGTAAAAGCATGGATACTACAGCGGCATGCACAAGGGGCTTTCCTGAACCTGTGTTGAGAGCTGGAGAGGAAACCTCCAAACAGCCAATCAGAGAGACTCCTCTCACCGACTGCTGACGCTGATTCAACATGTCGAATCGGCTGAAAAAAAAAAGCCAATTGGCTGACAGGTAGCGATGGAGCCGGACACACCTCGAAAACCAGGACCGACTGCCAACGATCTCCTTGGTGTGTCAGGACCTTTACAGGCTCTCACTTCTCGTGTGCGATCGGCGCAACATGACTGCGCTGATTTACTCGTCACATTAGGGCTGAAAGTTGAGAGAAAGAGGTCGTGGTCAGCCCTATGTTCCCACAGCCCAATGTTCCCACAGCCCTATGTTCCCACAGTCCAATGTTCCCACAGCCCTATGTTCCCACAGCCCAATGTTCCCACAGTCCAATGTTCCCACAGCCCTATGTTCCCACAGCCCAATGTTCCCACAGCCCTATGTTCCCACAGCCCAATGTTCCCACAGCCCTATGTTCCCACAGTCCAATGTTCCCACAGCCCTATGTTCCCACAGCCCAATGTTCCCACAGTCCAATGTTCCCACAGTCCAATGTTCCCACAGCCCTATGTTCCCACAGCCCAATGTTCCCACAGCCCTATGTTCCCACAGCCCAATGTTCCCACAGCCCTATGTTCCCACAGCCCAATGTTCCCACAGCCCTATGTTCCCACAGCCCTATGTTCCCACAGCCCAATGTTCCCACAGCCCTATGTTCCCACAGCCCTATGTTCCCACAGCCCTATGTTCCCACAGCCCTATGTTCCTAAAGCCCTATGTTCCCACAGCCCAATGTTCCCACAGCCCAATGTTCCCACAGCCCTATGTTCCCACAGCCCAATGTTCCCACAGCCCAATGTTCCCACAGCCCTATGTTTCCACAGTCCTATGTTCAAAATTAGGCCCGACATGTTCCCACATTTCTAGGACATTTTCAAAGTTAGGTCTTGTGTTCCTACATTTCCCTTCAATTTAAAGCCCTATCCTCCCACAAGAAATGTTTGCAATAAACAAAGAGATGGGCGCACCAGATTTAGGTCTGTACATTTCTGCAAAGAGAGTTTCTCCAACATGCTCTATCGTTATGTAACAGTCCCTCTTATAATTACGATTTATGATGGACCAAAGACGCCGATTTGACGTCTTTTTCAACTCCAGATCTCGTCTTTATCGCACCTCTCCTCTACGAGACCTGCTCTGCAGCTGTTTCGCCTCCTCTCGCGGTGGTCACATTAAGTTTACTCACCGCCTGCCTTTAACAGGATTGCACTCAGAAAACAACACACCACCCAGTGCAGGCTGCAGCAGGATAATAAAAAGAAGAGACTGCACAACAATAGATAGAGCCAGAGGGAAGGGAGGGAGGGAGGGAGGGGAGGGGGGCTAAAGATCAAGCAGGAAATATGGAACCACTTATGGCCCCTGAGAGTGAGATCCCTATAAAGGGTTAAAGATGGCTGTGGGATAAGTGGAGCTCGTTTATCGCAAATTTCGACAGTGGTAGTTAAATGGTGAGTATTCCCTCCGAGCTGCCAGTTTGCACACAAGTCTCCTCCGAGTGTCCTGCTCTTCTTCTTCTTTTTCCTCTTCTTCTTCTCGGGTTTACAACCGCCGTCTGAATCAGAGCAGAGGAGAGGAGGGTTTTCTCGTCTGTCTCTCCTCTTCTCTCACCTTTAAAGTCATTGCTGCTGCGTTTGTCCTGCGAGAACACCTCATCCTCTTAGTCACCTTTAAACCTCCTGCCCCCCCCCCATCTCGTTCCTTTCTGTCCCCCTCGCTGTGGATCTAAATCTCCATCCTCCAGACTCCATCCCCTGGAGTCTCTGCAGATGTCCTCAGCCCGGCGCTGAAGCGGGGGCGCTCGCCAGCAGCCCAGATGCATCTGCGAGTCTTTGCCTTTGTGATGTCTTTGCTCTGTGAGGTGGTCAGGATGGGCTCTGGTGTCGTGCAGAAGCAAAGTGGTGAGTACGGCTCGAAAGGCGACTTTTAAAAAACGACACCTTCACCTTTTTTGTCTCTGCGGTGTCTTGGTGGTTCCTTCTGATGAGCACGAGGAGCAAACTGGAAGTTCACAGTTCAAGCTGTTTAGTCTGTTAGCATCAAATATCTGCAGCCAGAGTCCAAAGAAATGTGTCACATTTAATGCGTCAATCACATTATGACACTTTCTGTCATGCTAAAGATATCGATTTTTATTTTCTGACACCCTGAAATTTCCCGTAAGACTTTACTGCATCTCCTCTTTTTCAATGCGTGTGCAAGAATTCACTCAACAGCTTTCTGAACAGACACATTTTCTGGGATTTTTGTGAAGCTTTAACTCAAAATTAAAAATGCAAAATGTGCAAAATGTCTGATTATTTAAGTGAACTTAAGTTCCTCCCATGATGGACCTCCTTTGAAAGAGCCTCTCTGTGAAGTGCCCCCCCAACGAGGCCGATTAATGAGTTCTATCTCTAAAGAAGGGCAAGTACAGCGCTGCACCATCAGTGTCTTATTCACCGCAGAACGACCTTCAGGTGTCACTGAACCGAACTCAGAGTCTGAGGAGGTTTGAAACCATCGTTTAAATCTTCCTGATATGAACCGTACTCCTCCTCTTTAACGTCTCTGAGTCCAAACTCACGTCTGTATTTAACTGTCATGTAATATCAGAACTAAACGTTTGAGGAATAACACGGTGACATTAACTCTGACATGATCACGTTCCCATCAACAGTTTACTGAATTTAAACACTTTGTTTGAAAATGGAACATCAGATCTTTTTTAAAACCCTTTTTTTTTTTACTTGTAATTTCTTTTTGGATGGAGTTTATTCATCCATAACTTAATTATTTAAAGGCTTTATATGAAATTTTTCACACTTAAATGTAATAGAAATCAAGTATATCCTCTGAAAATAACTTAGTTTGTTTACAATGTCCATCGGAGGTAGAAGTGCCCCCTTTAGAGAAACACGGTGCGATAACAGCACTGAAGAAGCTTGGTAGTTGACTTTAAAATAACATCCGTGCTGCAACAAACAAACATTTGGATCGATTACTGAAAGGATTGAATCGACTCATCTCATTGGATGTTCTGCACGATTACTTCAGGGCCTTTAAATTCAACATCCCTCTTTCTAACTCAACTCTGCACAGCTTCCTCTGCTCACCGCCCTCTGCACAGCGCCCTCTGCACAGCGCCCTCTGCACAGAGCCCTCACCAGGAAGAGGAGCGTGTTCAGTGACAGACTGGCTAATGGTCGATGCTGAGATCTGAGGCTGATGGAAGAAGGTGATGAAACAGTGAAGGCTCGGCGGTGACTTGGAGGTGGAGGAGGTCACATGTTATGACAGCAGCGATATGATAGGCTGACGATGAGGAAGTGGAGCAGATAATTACAAGAAAAGCGTGGAGGAGGGATGTGACGCAGGATGAGATAGAACGAGCGTGCAGAACATAACGTCTTCCTGACTGAACTTTCTGCAGATATCCGATGAATTTAAACGATACAGACGTTAAAACAAAGTCACCAAGGATGTTTAAGTCCAGACTGATCAGGCAGAATCAAGATGCAGTCCACTGGATGTTGTGCAAACAGCAAAGATAGTAAAGAGGTGAGAGGGCTCACTCCTGATGAAAACATGAACAACGATGTCACCAAGGAAATATAGACAATTCAATTTATATGCAACTCATTTTTTAAAGTCATTTTAAAAGTAGATTGAAGGTGTGTGAGGAAGATGCTTCAGTTTGTAGATGCTTTGACTGATGACTTTCTGCTCTGTGACTCAGGACATGTTAAACTATGTTTGTAATTACTGTGTTTTATGTCTGTAACTTTTTGTTGTGCTGCTGCCCCTCTTGGCCAGGACACTCTTGCAAATGAGATTCTTAATCTCAATAAGGTTCTCCTGGTTAAATAAATTTAAATAAAAAAAATGAAATAAAATAATAACCTCGACGATGACGATATTCTTCGTCCTATTAAAATGCCTTTTAATCATTCTGGAGAAAACAGACTTCGTCCTGAATCCTCGTGTTGCAGCTCGTTAAGCGCTGCAGCAGCAGACGCTCTGCAGCTCTTCAGAGAGAATCTAGAATCCACATTTGTGTTTAATGAGTCCTCCTGATATCCTCCTGAAAACAGTCCCGAGCAGGTATACGCCGTGACCTGCACGCTGGCCGCGGTCTGGCATTTCCTCAGGAATTCAGCACTAATGGAGCATCATCCGGTCTCAATTACGGCGTCAGTTTGGCTTCCGATGTTTCCCTCACAGAGGGGGGGGGGGCAAGCAGCGGAGAGGCGTTAGAGGATGATTAGAGGCTCTGCATGGAGCCATTAAGGTACCGCTGACTCTCACTCAACATAACGGCTTCTGACAGCAGCTTCTGACACTTTGAACGCTGCAGATTTAACAACTTCAGATGAGAACCTGCAGAAACCTGCACACTCCGTTTTTATTGAACACATTTTATTTTGAACTTATCATGGAAATCAGACAGATTAAACAAACAGAAGTCTGAACAAGATGAGAAAGTGAAAAAATGTCCTCATCTTACTTTACTTTGACTGAATTCTCACACATGCATGAAAAAGGAGGCGATGCGTCCGCAACTCTGCAGAGATGTCAGGGTGTGAAAATACAAGTTTATCCATTTGTAGTCTGACTGAGCGTGCAGACAAGTACAAAACCATGACGTGATTTTTTCCTTAAATGTGGTAAAGTTCCGTGCAGGTATTTGATGCTAATCAACCTGAACAGCTTCAAGTTGGACGCCGTTTTCAGGTCCAAAAGGTCAAACTCTGGTTGTGGGCGGGACAGGTTGACCTGCTGTCAGAAGTCATCACGTCACAGAGCACTCCCCCCCCCTCTCTCCCCCACTGCCCCACTGCCCCCCCTCCCCCGACCCGCTGTTTTACTTTTCACACAAAACTGAACAGGTTTGAAGTGGTTGACAGTGGGAGACGTGATCCTGCAGGAGTCAGGAGGTTAAAGTCTTTATTATGTCCTTTAGTGGGATTTACGTCTCTGTAAGATTACTGTAGGTAATCATGAGCACCTGGGACTGTTTCAGTGCAGAGTTCAGAGGCCGGGGGACGGGGGGGGGGGGGGGGGCATGTGATGAAATGCTTCCCTGGATGAGAGTCCAAAGACAGATGCAGAGAAGACATCACAATATGAACATAAATGAAGGATTTTATTTAAAACATGACATGTAAAATTTTGCAGGTCATGCAACTTTGAAAAGTTTTTTTTAATGATGCAAACTTCGCTTTAAGTCGTCTAAATCTTGATCTTTTTAAGCCTGAGGTCATATTCAGCATTTAAACTACTGCTGCCCCGGACATGGAGGTGTTTGAGCTTTCATTTGAACACACTAGACCTAGACACACCCAAGACCAGAGTGCTCCTAGACCTAGACAAGACCAAGGCCAAGGCCATAACCATCCCAGAATAATCCTCATCTTGTGTTTAGGGGACGTGTCACTCACTCAGACCGTAACACCGGGAAGGTTGCTGCCGTAACCGGGGGATGAAAATCAAACTGATTTGAAGTGATTTTTATTTTTTTTAGAAAGAAGCGTTTTCCATGTGATCACAGTAATGACCAGGAGAAATAACCGATCAGTGGTGGTCTTGACCGATCTTGATTTAAAATCCAGAGTCCGCCCAGTCTGAGACCGAGACAAGGCTGCGTAAAAATGCTTTTGATTCCGAGACCTTCAGAGAGTGGTCCTGAAATTATATTGAAAGCACTAACTGTGACCGTGGTGGAGAATATTTTAGTTTCTTTTTTGTGTGTTTTTTTTCTTTGCATGCTTTTAGCTCACGCACCTCCGAGCACTAGGTGGAGCCGCAATGTTGTTAAGTGCAAACATAAACAGACGTGTTTGGAGGGGGGGGGTAATCAGGTGCAGGTGCTGGTGGAATACTCTGGACTCTGAAGTTGTAATGTTTGGGGTGTGTGTTGACACGACTGTATTCAGATCTCTCTCCTTAGACAACCACAGGTCATACTGGTCTTACTGGTCATAGCAGCCCGTTAGTCTGCTCCCCTCCATGGACCGTGTGGGACCCCCGACTCGAGCACCTTGTTTTGGGGGTCACAGGCCAAAAAGTTTTGGAACCAATGCTCTCTCCAATGTTTACAATATTTGGACTGCAGTACCAATTTTAACCACTAGGTGTCAGAGGTACATATTGCTCCTTTAATTGTATTTCCTGTGGACTCGTCGTGATTCCCTCCGCGTTGAAATGAAGTTCTGTCAGGTTTGCATTGTTGAGTTAAAACATTGTTACATGAGATCATAAGGCGCGATGCTTCTAGTTTCTTTGTCCTGAAAACATGTTGCCATACGTATATAATAAAATGTCATGTGCATCATAAGTCTTTGTTTCTTTTCTATCTTTTAACTTTCTCGTCACCGTCTCTAACCTTCACGTGTGTTCAGTTTGAGTGTGGAATCTTTCAAACATGTTTCCTTTAAACTCCACTGGAGCTTGTTACACCTGGAGCTTGTTAAAAAAAGGGGATCCCATTCAAGGTCAGCGGTCAACATTTTAACGCTACCTAAACGTGCAGCATCTCCAGAAGTCTCTAAAGCCGGCAAAACGATCACATGTGCAGAAAAAACTAAAGTCCCTGAGGAAATCTGCTCCGTTCTGATCCATGTTTAGTCCTTATCTACAACTCTGTGGGGGGGAGCTGTAACATGTTCAAGGTCAAAGATCATTGTTCAGAGAGTTCTCTTCATTTTGGACCTGAGATGGAGGGCTGGTTAACGTGTTCCCTTTCTCAATGTCACAATGGAAGGACACACATTATGGTCCTGTGCTTGGTTTCCTCTGATTCAACACAAGTTTCTGTTTCCTGTGAAAAAGTTGTAGACTTACTGTAAGAGGATCAACATGAGGGCTTCTTCAGATGAAACACAAAATGTTGGCAACAACATCAAACATGTTTATTTTGTTGCCTTATTTTCCAACAGTCAACACAACTGTTGCTGGATTACTTTCTGTTCCTTTTATTGGTAGAGATTCTTCTTTTTCTGTCTCTCCTTTGATGGATTTCTGTGGCTCTAAAAAGAAATCCTCGCTCTTTATATCAACTTCAGCGAAACAGAACTCAAGCCCTCTGTTTTACATTTGATGAATTACGTTCACACCCAGGAGCTTCCAGGAAGACGCCATGCCTGCTGATCTGAAGTCTGTGAGGATCAAATATTTAGTTAAAGAGCTCCTCAGCACCTGCTTTTGTTCAAGTGTTCAGGGATTCTTTTTACAAACACACTTGATGCCTGAGATGCTTTCAACGTGTGCAGGTGATCAGCTGGACGGTCTGCAGCAAAAGCTAGATAGAAGGGATTGTACCCGACCTAAAAAGCCTCTGCATGTTTCTAATAAGCTCCACGAGCAGAAACGTGCTCAAACTAGGATCAATATTGGAGATGCTTTTGAAAAATGGAGAGAGGTTAGAACACAGAAAGGTTTACAGACCGATGCAGAGCTGGCTAAACACTGAAGCTTCAGAGTCCACCACATGGCAACCTGCGTGAGCATGGACTCTAGAAAGGAGGGGGCGGGGGGAGACAGCTCTCTATAATGTTTAGAATTCAGACTGCAGTACCCATTTTAAACACTAGGGGGTCAGAGTTACATACTGCTCCTTTAATGACCCTACTATTCTTGTAGAAGTTCAGCTTACAGGGTTAAAAAGATGTCAAGCTTCTTGAAATTTGACCTCAAAGACCCCAGAGTGTATTTTTAAACCATTTCACACACAAAAACACACACACACACACACACACACACACACACACACACACACACACTCCTACAGACACTCTGCAGTCATGGGCAGTCAGCCACAGGTATTTTGTCAGGATCAGACTCGATTGTTCGGACTCAGCTCATCTTTCCATCCCTCTTTTCCTCCTCCCATTCATCTTTACCTCCTGCAGTCCGTAGGTGTGGCCCGATCCAAGACGTGCCTCAATTGTCTTAACGTTTTTCTTCTAAAATCACGTTTGATCACGTGAGATTCTGTGAGATCTCGTGGTCTGGCTGAATCGTCTAGTCTGGCATTCAGAGGATTAAAATGTTCTCAAAATAGAAGTCAAGATTTTGCATGAACTCCTAAATTAGAAATAATGTTCAGACTACGTTTGGACTGACACAGAGTGGCGGTTCGGCCTTTTCTTTTTCTTTTTTTAGTATAAAGGAGCTCCTGCTGTCTCTACATGTGGAGATCTTCGAGCCTGCAGGATCAACAGATCCGTATCTCGAGGAGCTCGTCGGAGGATTTCTCATGGAGTCCAGAAATTCACTCTGAATCTTGTAGATTTGAAGTGTCTGCCTTCTTACCCCCTTTTCCCTCTCTCTGTTTTTATCGAAGTAGGAGCGTTGTTGTCAGTGATGAATTTGTTGAATAAATGGAATATGTGAAGAGTTAAAGGCTCGATAACAGCTTGTTCACAGGACAGTTTGGAGTTTGAGGCACAAACAAATAAGTGCATCTGACCTGAAAAGGCGTTTCTGATATTTGAACATTAACAGACTTAAGCGAGAAGGAGAGTTGTTAGACAAGTTAGACCGGATGCAACTGTCTTTTTTTTTACCTCTGTACTTCAAGATGTTCTGTGAATGAATTTGCACTATAAATAAACTTAATGTTAAAGGTCACATATCCTCCTCCTCTTCAGTGTAAATAAGTCTCAGAGCTCCTCAAAATATGTGTGTGAAGTTTCTTGTTCTAAAACTCTGATCCTGTATTTGATTATGTCTATAAACCCCTCTATTTCAGCCCTGCTCAGAACAGGCTGTTTCTGTGTCTGTACCTTTAAATATGTAAATGAGCTGTGTCTGACCACGCCCCCTCTCTGGAAGGGCTTGGGTGTTCTATTGTTTACGGTGAGAAGGCAGACTCAGAGGTCAGACAAAACACCTAGCTGTGGGAGTGTCACCCACCTGGGGGATCGGCTACTGCCCTTTGTGATGTCATGAAGGGAAAATCTGCAAACGGCCTGTTTGAGCACACATTTTCTGAAAAGTGGAGCAGGGAAAAAACGGAGAGGATGGACTTTTCTCATCATTGGGGGGTTTGTAGACAGACTAGAGACACATAATAGAGTCAGAGGAACATGGGGAAGAGGACTTTACAGAATATGTGACATTTTATTTTCCTCCAGATGTGCAAACAGTCCTAAATGTATCTCTTCACTCTGAATCTGCAGCTCGTTGTACGTCTGCCATGTCCTCTGCTTCATTTGTCTCCATGTGGGCTCGGAGCTCTTACTTTGTGTTTAAATGAAGAGGGTGAGATGTAAAAGTTTGCAGGGGGTCAAAAATATGTAGAAACACCTTCAAACCCTCCTTAAGCAGACGGTGTAATTCTTGGATCCTCTCTGGTGTTTTCCGTCTGTTTTCTCGTCCTGATCGTGTCTCTGTCGTCCTCCACAGCTCACAGAGAGACGTCAGACGACTGCCGCAGCTGTCTGGAGTGTTCCCGAGAGAACGGCTGCGTGCGATGTCCCGAGCGTCTCTTCTTGTTCCTGCAGAGAGAGGGGATGTCTCATCACGGCGCCTGTCTCCACGCCTGCCCCACCGGACACTACGGACAGCGAGGGAAGGACATCAACCGCTGCATGAGTACGTTTTTACAACAGGCATGTGAAGGAGGTACATCTGCTGTTTGTAGACAGACTGACAGACAGACAGACAGACAGACAGACAGACAGACTGACAGACAGACAGACAGACAGACAGACTGACAGACAGACAGACAGACAGACAGACAGACTGACAGACAGACAGACAGACAGACAGACAGACAGACAGACAGACTGACAGACAGAGAGACTGACAGACAGACAGACTGACAGACAGACAGACAGACAGACAGACAGACAGACAGACTGACAGACAGACAGACAGACAGACTGACAGACAGACAGACAGACAGACAGACAGACTGACAGACAGACAGACAGACAGACAGACAGACAGACAGACTGACAGACAGACAGACAGACAGACAGACTGACAGACAGACAGACAGACTGACAGACAGACAGACAGACAGACAGACAGACAGACAGACAAACAGACAGACAGACAGACTGACAGACAGACAGACAGACAGACAGACAGACAGACAGATACCGTAGTATCCTGCATCCCGTCATATTGATGTCATGTCGACAGGCTGAACATTTTCTCTGACTGTGTTTTGTTTCTCGTCCCCCTCAGAGTGCCGCTCTGCAGACTGTGAACACTGCTTCAGTCGGGACTTCTGCACTAAATGTAAACCTGGTTTCCAGCTGTACAAAGGGAAGTGTCTGAGCCGCTGCCCACCGGGGACGTTCGCCTACCACACGGACTGCTTCGGTGAGTGAACACACACGATCACAGCAGGTCATATGTGATCTCTCTGACTAATGAATCATTAAGTGAGAAGCTCGAACCCCGCTGGCTGTGTTGTTGTCAGAGCTGTGTTTACATGGACGGGACGGCCGGCTCCTCCCCTTGTGTATAAAAGCTGTTTTAGTCGAGGACTAGAGAGAAGAAGAAGAACATACTCACTGATTATTTGAATGTTAGTAAGAGTTTTGAGATCATGTTCATTCGGTGTCAGTTTACATGCAATGTGAAGCTACGAGCTAACTAAAGAGCGCTAACATTAGCATGCTAACACAACAATGCAGGACACATGTGACTCCCTCGTGTGAATGTGAGGTGAGGGGGGTTGGAGATGTGTCTCTGGAGGAGAGCGGAGGCTTCAGTTATGGAGGAGATGTGACCTCACAGACTGGGACACCGATATGATGCAGTCGCTGCATCAATATGAACGTACGAAGACGTGATGACAGGCAAGAGAGACAAATGTGTGATTAATTACACGGCACATGTTATGAATGATGGTTCTCACATTCTGTCTCTTCAGAGGCTTTCAGGATTTTAAATATCAACCTGAGAGACTCATCTTCTCTCTCTCTCTCTAAACACTCATCAGCTCCACTTCTGTCTCTTCATTTCTCATGTCTCACCTTCCTCTGATCTTCGGAGCCAAACATTTAATGCAACACATGATTCACCTCAGATGTCCCCCAACAGTCATCAGACTGTATCCTCATATCTCCTTGTATCCTCTCTCAGTAAGTGAGATAAATCTCTTTCTCTCTCTCTCTCTCTCTCTCTCTCTCTCTCTCTCTCTCTCTGTGTCTGCCGTCCACCTGCAACATCTGCAGCTACTGCTGCTCGTTGGCAGGCCCAGCACATCTGCTTCTCATGCAGATGTTGAGGTTTCATGTTTGACTGTGGGTACACACCTCGAGCTACGGGAAACCTTTTCATTTCAGAGCCGGGATCTCACATGATAATGGTGATTAGAGGAAATGATGGCACAGAGCAGGTTGCTGCAGCGTGTTGGAAAAAACCTGCACAGGCTGATTTCTGTGAATGACATCAGAAGCAGTGAGTGTGTATTAATGTTTTCATCTGGAGTTCATCTGTCTCTAATGACTCCAGCGTGTTAGCCAGAGGTCAGGAGAAAACATTAGTCTGATGTGTTGTTACCTCACTGAGGGCTTTTTTGGTTCTAATTTATCGATCTCTCCTCGAGATCTAAGCCCCTGTGCCTCGCTGATCTGAGACCAGAACGGATCTTTTTAGGAGAGCCGAATAAAATCTGATTTATTCTTATTTCAACACCTCTTTTTATGGCTGTGAACGTCTTTCTTCTCTGTAGCTGCCTGTGATTCCAGATTTTCTGTTTCTGGACCAAAACTCAAATGTTGAAGCGCATTTACTCGAGAAAAAGAATTTTTAAAAACCTTAGTTTCTTTGACATGCTTTTTTTCTAAAAATGCTTGTTGATCTTTCCTTTCCTGATAGTTTCCCATGGATTCATCTCATGAGAAACGGCTCGAGTATTTTGGACTCTGCAATCTTGTTTTTTCCCAACATTGTCTCCTTTTTGTATATTTGAAGTCAAATTTAAAGACAGAGTCAGCAGCTTGTTCCTTCAAAATAAAATTCAGACTTCTCCTAAAGTGAAGCTGCTCCATCGTCCCTTCTGGGCCTCCATACATGTGTGGTGGTGACTGTGTCTGCAGAGACTCTGTCCTCTGACTTGATTTTACTGTTCTGCTTTGTTCTGGTTGACTTGGGACGTTTCTGGTGTGTTTCCTCCAGCCAATGACAGCGCAGCAGGTGAGTTTAGGAGTGGATACAATTCAGGGATTGGACACCATTTAAACCGGTGAATATGACGGACGTGGACGTATAGCAGCAAAGAAGAGAAAACATAATCACAGTGAGGAGAGACACCAAGCGGATAAAGCTCGTTCTAAAACGAGGGTGAACCTTGTGTTGTCTTTTACCCGTGGACGTGGAGTTGGTCTGCTTCCTGTTGGACAGGCAGGTGACAAACACCAGGCGGTTAGCTTGTGCTAGCGCGGTTAGCTTGAAGTGTAGGTACTTGCAGTGAAGGTACACACTACGTCCTGCAGGGGGCAAGGCTTCTGGGGGTGATGAGTCCAGGAAGAGGAGCCCAGTTTGAATGTTTACAAACATTTCTACTGACTCCACCTTTAAAAAAGAAAGAAGTAAAACATTGAATAAACGTGCGTTTTCTGTTCCCCCTCCTCTCGTAGATAACTGCCTCCTGGCTCCGTTGGGAGAGTGGAGCGACTGGAGCACCTGTCTCCGAGAAGGCGTCACCTGCGGCTTCAGGTGGGGGAAGCAGACCAGGACTCGGGGGGCGGGCGGGTCGTCCGTCAGAGTGACATCTGAAGAGAAACCGCCATCACTCTGTCCGCCCAACAGCGAGACGCAGCGGTGCAGGATCAAGAAAAAATGTCCGACAGGTGAGAAAGAAAGAAAGAAAGAGGGAAACAAACAGCTGATTTAACCGTTATCAAAACAAAGAACATTCTGCTCTAACAACCACAGAGTTTACAGCTCATCATTAAGTGATTATTGTTTTGATGACGTGTGGCTGCACACATCTGGGGATCGTCTGTGTGTTGCTCTGCTTGTTGTGTTCTTTGTTGACACACGTGTTCAGTTTATAATGCCAAGCGGGAGAAATGCGAGCCCGTAAAAAAAAAAACCTCCAACATGTGCTACCCCTAATTATCACCTGTAGGCTGATGTTCACCGCTATCCCCCCCGATGGGATGTTTAAAGGTTCCCCGCATACCTGCAACAATCGCTGTGGATATCGTCACGCTGACAGCATGACAGAGCCGCCATGACAGGCACGGCATGCGTATCGTTGCCATGGAAACATCGGATGCTACATCGAAGGCCACTGCATAAAGAAGTGCGAGCTGCTGCTGGAAGCTGCCGTCCTGTCGCTGTATGAGCTGCTGTGATAACATGTAGATTATACTCGGACACATTAACACGTCGGTAAACATATTCTCTTCTTGGACCACAGCAATGGACAGGCGTCTTTAGAGAGTTACCATAGCAACCGCCTGGTCTCTGTTTTTAAAAAGCAAAACTAAAGCAGGCGAGTCGACATACAGAAAGATTTACTTGTTCAAATTCACCGTTTGGTCGACTCTATCCTCCTCCACAAACTCTCAGGGCGCACTCACACTAGACAATCTGTACTGTTTCTCAGCATGCTTCACCCCTAAAGTCCAGTTTGTTTGACCAGTGTGAGTCCTCGGTACACTTCCTCGGCCCTGGCACTCTTTGAAGAGGTGTTCTCTAGCACGGTACAGTTCATGCACGAGGATAATCAGAATCAGATTTATTGGCCAGGTATGCTTACACACACAAGGAGTTTAACTTCAGTGAACTGTGCTTTCTTATGTACAGGTACAACAATATCAACAATGAACATCATAAGAAAAGATTAATATTTACATGACTAAACATGAAACAGTGCAGTGGTGAATAGTGCAAAAGATGCTGAAGTAACATGATAATAAGTCAAATGCAGTTATGTGATAGATGGGTCAATTAAGATGTCAATTACAGTATTTACATAAATAAGTGTGCGTATATTGATCATTTAAATTAGATAATATATATATACGTGTATGTAGATTCACAGTGAAGGTTGGTCACAGTGTAAGCACAGGTACAAAACGTGGACAGCCTTCATTATGGAGAAACCCTGGAGTGTTCTGTGTGTTTCTGACTAACATGACTCACAATAAGACACAAAGTCAGTAAAGTAGCTCTCATGATCTCTGAGTTGTTCTCTGATATAAAGACACAGACTTGACTGTGCGTCCCTTTTTATTTTTGAGTCCTCCTGTCTCATAAACTAAGCTCGCTTCGTGATCACTTAAAGTCATGCATGTGTTGTATTGCGACGTTATGTATAAGATGCAGCCGTGCTCAGGCCTGGTTAGTCCTGGAGCAGTGTGAGTGCAGACCAGCGTGGGAGGGGGGACAATCGTGCTAGAGCACGGTACAGGGAAACTGGGCCGAGTGTGAGTGCGCCCTCAGACTTTATAAATCTGTGATCCCATCAGCAGCTTCCCTCCTCCGCTCCGTCATCATCACCACTCCAGCCGCAGGCCGTTTATTACGTGACCATAAACAAACGTTTGGAAACATTCGCTGGAATAATCCGCGGTGTGGTTTTCTGGTCCTTTCCAGCCCGAGGAGAGTCAGTAAAGCGTGAGTTCGGTGAGTTGTTTTTGTCGTGATTTTTTGGGTTTGATTGATGACATCACTGGCTATGGTGGATGATTCTGACCCCAACATGTTTGTGATGACGGCTTGAGGACGGATCAGTGAGTGGCTGAAGGGAGGGAACCACCTTTAAAATGTTTATCTGTTTAATGAAGACGAAGGAGAAGGAAATCCCTCATGACATGTTTGTGACTGAGTGTTGTGGAAAAAGTGAAAACACATTTAAAAAAGGCATGGTTCAACTTTCTCTCCCATTTTTGTAAAAATCTAAATAAACACTGATTTATATTACTCTTTAGATCATGCTTTCCCTTCAGCGCCTTGAGCATCAACACTTTTAAACTCTTCCTGGGACATTAAAGGGTCAAATATTATTTAAAATTCAATTTTTCTCTAGCTCTAATATGTGTCTCTAGTCTGTCTACAAACCCCCCAATGATGAGAAAAGTCCATCCTTTGCCTACTCCACTTTTCAGAACATGTGTGCTCAAACAGGCCGTTTGGAGATTTTCCCTTCGTGACATCACAAAAGGCAGTAACCCCTCCCCCAGGTGGGTGACACTCCCACAGCTAGGTGTTTGTTCTGCCCTCTGAGTCTGCCTTCTCACCGTAAATAATAGGACATGAAGCGAGAAAGCCAGAGACACCCAAGCCCTTCCAGAGAGGGGGCGTGGTCCGACACAGCTCATTTACATTTAAAGGTACAGACACAGAAACAGCCTGTTCTGAGCAGGCTGAAATAGAGGGGTTTATAGGCATGATCAAACACAGGATCAGAGTGGATTTAAAACAAGGAACTTCACACACATGTTTTTAGCTCTGGGACTTATTTAAACTTGTTGAAGAGGAGGAGAATATGTGACCTTTAAACAAAGAACAAAGTATTTCCCTTGCATAGATGCATTATGTTGAAATCATATCTAGAACCTGGAATAAATATCTTAATCTTAAAATCAGTATTTATTTTTTTGCCAAGTTTCCCCTCAGAAAATAAGATTGCCTGGTTCCCAGTTTTTTAAACGTGATGCAATTTTATTAATAAATGAAACAAATAGATGAACCCTGTTTTGATACCTCGACAAGAAAAAAGAAGAAATCCTATTGGCTCCCAATGTTGATGTTTCTAATAAGCTCTACGAGCAGAAACGTGCTCAAACTAGGATCAATATTGGACTCTAGAGAGGAGGGGGCGGGGAGACAGCTAAGTGTCACATATTGCTCCTTTAAATGTTTCGACTCAGCTCTAGAGGCTTCACCACCTTTTTGACCTTTAAGTTTCCAGTTGATCCCGTGTGAACGTCCTCGAACATTCATCTGTAGCGTCTCTCTGAAGCGTCCTGTCCTCCTTTAGTCACAGACGGAGAGCGGGTATGTAGATCAGGACGATAACAGACCGATGATTCCCCCACTTTGCTCAGCTCCCTGCAGCTAAAAAAGGACTTCTCATGTCTGCTGCTCGGCTCAGAGATTACATCTTAAAACTTCACACCGTCTCCTTTACGACTTTCCCCTCAGAGGGAATCCAGCCGTGCAGAGGGCGGAGGAATAATGTCCAGGATGTAACGTTCGACATGTGCACCGTGTTCACGACAAACTGAGCGAGGACTAAGACTACAAAATCCCTCAATTTGAGTAAAGTCTGGGTTGTGGAGAATCTGTCACAACGGGTTAAAGTTGTTTTGAAGAAAACAAAAACACAGACTTATTGATTCCCTTTTCCCCCCTCCGCCCTCGTGTGTCAAACTCTGTAATGAATTCATTACGAGCTTTGTAAAGTTATCCCAAAGATTACAAAACAAACTCGGCCGCGGTTTCTTGCTTTCCCTCCAAAACCATGTTGTTGTTGTTCCTCGTGGATTTATGTGTATTGAATTTTCATATTTGGTGTGAACTCTTTTTATTTTGTAAGACTTGAAAGCAGATTTCTTGATTTCCTGCAACATGTTGTCTCAACAGTGTCTCGTTGTGTTGTGCTGAACTCTGGAATGATGAACGTCTCTTTTCTTACACCAAAACAAGTGAAGCTGTCAAACATTCAAACCGTCCAGAGAAAGTACCAACATGTGTTCACTTTGAGGAAATGTCTTGTTCAAGCTAAAAGGCTCAAATGTTTAATATGCAAACAGAAAGTTTTCTTCAACCAGAGCTGACGACAGGTTTCATCATCTTACACCAAACATTTAAATGTTGTTGTTTTGACATTTTTACAAGTTTCTATTTCCAAACAAAAACTCAATAAGCTGGGAATCATCTTTGTCTCGGCACTCCAGCAGTCTGCTTTCTGAGAACACAGAGAACACCAGACTGTAAATATTAATGGACGAAGCCTAACGACAGGCTGAGAGCTGGAGCTGAGGCGGGTTTTAAAGCTCCTGACAAACCGTTACAACGCGCCCGCCTGTCAATCATGTCAGCTATGTGCCTGACTATGGATAACACTTCGTTTTCAAAATCAAAACAGAGTCATCAAAACATTCACCCCCCGTACAGTGTGTGTTGATCGAGACATGATCAACACACACTGTAAACATGTTCATCTCTGCTGTAAAAACAGGCTTTTTAGAATGGGTGTGTATGTCACTTCCTGTGCTTCTGCAGCCAGCCTCTAGTGGACACTCTGTGTGCCTCTCTGTGTGGAGGTTCCTGGTTTGAATTCCCGTCTGACAGGAGCCTCTCTGTGACGAGCTGACGATTTACTCTCCTATCGACGGATCGTTCCTCTTTCTTTGACAAACTTTGGTTTTCACAGCATTAATGCACGGAACTGCAGGCTTTTACACTTCAGCATCTGGTTCATTTTTGAACACCGGAGCTTGCCGCTTCGTGTTGACGGTTAAGGGAGCACGGAGTCGTAACGGAGCGGACACACAATGCATACTAATCTGGTGACATCTCTGACCCCTACTGTTTAAAACGGGTACTGCAGTCTAAATTCTAAACATTGTAGAGAGCTGTCTCCCCCGCCCCCTCCTCTCTAGAGTGGATGCTCACGCAGGTTGCCATGTGGTGGACTCTGAAGCTTCAGTGTTTAGACAGCTCTGCATCGGTCTGTAAACCTCTCTGCGGTCTGACCTCTCTCCATTTTTCAAAAGCATCTCCAATATTGATCCTAGTTTGAGCACGTTTCTGCTCGTGGAGCTTATTAGAAACATGTAGAGGCTTTTTAGGTCGGGTACAATCACTTCTATCTGAACCAGTTCTCTTGCCCGCTTCCATCGCTGCAACACCTGTTGGTTTGACCTGATAACTGGTCTCATGTCTGGCAAACCGAGGGACGTCCAAAACGGCCGTGTGGGGGTCGCCTTAAAACCGCCTACCTTCTCTGGTCCAAACAAATCCAGAGCATTCAGGACCAGAATCTAAAGTTAGAAGGAGGACATACTGGCTGCTTTTCATTCACACCCCTCTCTTACGCTCAAACAGAGACCTGCAGAGAAACGTTATCTTTCCCCGCCAACAGAAACGTCGCTTCATCTCTCTGCAGACGTCGTTTTCACTGTGAGACTTTGTGTTGTCCTTGTCTCCGCCCTCATTGGAAGCCGTGTCATTTGCAGTAATCATCATTATCGTTGTCAGATCGAATGTCCGGTGGCATTAGCCCAGGGAAGAAACTGGATCCAGCAGAGTCTGGCTGGATGGGAGTAATGGCACACATGTGGGATAAAAAGGCTGCTGTGGCATCTCTCTGACATTCCTCTGTTGTTTCAGATTAGAGCGCTCTCGTCTCCTAATGCTCGCTCTCTTGTTGTTTTATTGTTCTCAGATGAGGAGGAAGGACGCCAGATCGTCTTCCTCTCCGTCTCTCGGACAGAACGCTGTGTGTCTTTACGGGATTAAGGCCGTATCAAAATAAATGTGTCCTTCTGTCTTGGTGGCACAAACGTACTTTCATTTCTCTTCATGTCATTTGGGCAACAACAATCTTTTAAACGTGTTGGCCAAGCTGTTGGACCAAAGGAAAGGTTGAAAGGTCAACTTCGATCTGATTTCAAGTTGTAGACTCACAATCTAGTATTAAATACTGTTACTGAAACAAATATAAATCATGGTATTTATGTTGTGGTATTACATGATGTATTTAATGATTATTTGGCATAATTTGTTATTATTCTAAAGCGATCATCTTTGTCTATTTTTCACCTGGGTTTAATGTTCCACTCTGACAAAACAACTGGCCCCAGTTTGGCCCCTCAGTAAAAGTGGTCTAGAACCGCTACTGCTCTCAGAAACTGGTGTGGTAGCACTAGTAATGGGTCTAGTCTCGTTCTCGGAGCACTCTGGTCTCGAGTGTGCCTTGCTCTCTGATAGTGTGGCCTTGACTGCAGCACTATCAGAAACCCCTCCATGTTTGTGCAAAGATGAAAAGCTCCGACCTCTGAACCTTTAATGTTTAAAAAAGGTGCAAAGCTTTGATGCATTACGGCTGTAAACTGGAGGAAACAGTGGTGTCAGTGGTTTATATCAGCAGCTTGCATCTGTTTGCATTTTTATGACAGCAGACTAAAACAAACTGAGGCTCAGATCCCGAGGCAGACGTCAATCCCTCATCATGATTCCATCAGTGCAGCAGCTTTGTGTCTTAAATACTGTGAAGAATGAATGGATAGAAGTCAGAATAGACGACGCGGAGGTCTCTGGTGGCTTGTTTCCTCCTCGTTATTTTTCACTCTCCAAAAGGATAATTCAAACAAGGGACTCCTCTCTGCAGCAGTCTTTAATGGACTAAATGAAATGAATCAGATGAAGCACAGGCAGGGGGTTCAGTCCCTCATGCAGCACACTCATGGCTCTGCACGCTACAGCTAAGCTAGCCAAGAAGACGTTAAAAACACATCACGAGCCTGAGAATAACACTCCCAACAGAGCTGTCCTCTCGAGCCGCCGAGTGCTTACACGTGCAAAACGTTTTCAGTGTGTGAGTGATGACATCGTGCATCTATGAGACGATATAGAAGTGATTTCTAAGACGTTTTTTAGCAGCTTGAGATCATAAAAGAGAGGAGACATGCAGTGCATAGAAGCACTTCTGAAGGAGGCCTTTTAGTCTGTCGCTGGTCAAGACGAAGCTTTAAATGATCCATGTTGGTGCAAGGTAAATAATATAACTTGAGCATGAAATTTGTGTCGCTACAGTCTGAGATTACAAAATCAAACACTGACAAACAAGCTGAAGAAACTGGTGTCTCTGATAGAAGTCAAACTGAAGGGAAACTTTGAAAGATGATGCTTCAGTGTTTTTATTTCTCAGCCTTTTCATGGACGTGGGCAGTGATCCAGACAAAATCTGGATTTGATCATCTGTCCTAATACAACTCAATTCACCACTGAAGTGTGAGAATGACGCTGCAGGCTGGAGACTCTGTTAACACACTGATGCTGCAAAAACAGCTCCGACCATGGACTGTAGCCGCTAATCGCTCCAACATTGTTCTTTAATGCTCTCCCTCTCTCTGCTGCGTCTCTGAGTCTGACTCTCAAAGCTCTGATGATATTTAAACACGATGTCAGTGCTGTTAGCCTCACAGCGAGGACGTTCCTGGTCTGAATCCCCGTCTGTCAGGAGTTTCTCTGTGTGGAGGTTCCTGGTTTGAATTCCCGTCTGACAGGAGCCTCTCTGTGACGAGCTGACGATTTACTCTCCTATCGACAGATCGTTCCTCTTTCTTTGACAAACTTTGGTTTTCACAGCATTAATGCACGCAACGCTTAGCAGGGCAACGAGAGGGAGCGCTGTCAGATCGGGGGCCTTTTAGGGAGGTTTTCACTGTCATTGCGAAATGTGCACATTTTGGGCCACTGCTTTGTTTGTGAGCCCTCAGGGGCCCCCTTACAGGTCTGGGGCCCCTAAGCAACTGCCTGTTGACAAGCAGCGCCTCTGTACCCGGAGAAGTAGTGTAGATAATGGAGGGAGGGATGTTTTTTTGGGAGGTAAAAAAAGACCTCATGGAAGCATTTACAGATCTGAAAGCTTTCAGAGTTATTGACTTGACAAGTTTACAATATTTCTGTAATATTCCTGAAGGGCAGAGGATATTTTTATTGTTTTAATATATTTAATATATGGAGAACGTGGAGAACATCTTATATTCAGTGAGGCAGACAAATCTGTCCTGTCAGAGAGGAGGTTAGCGCGGATTATTTCACGTTTCAGACGCTGCTGTTTTAACGTGCAGTGCAGAGCTCCTCATGGATCAGAGTTAAGCTTTCACTGTAACCCAACACAGACAGCCGGCTGAAGAACATTTTCCCAACTCTCACATGCATTAAGTTAAACTCACAGTGTTCCCGCTTCAGACGTGGCCTGGAGGCAACTTAAACACCGGACAACAGGTATTCATTAGAGAGCGAGGAGCTTCCTGCACACTTTTTATTCCGTTATGTATCTCAGAGGATCGGCCTGAGTGGGAGCATGTAATGAGATTTTTTCATCTCTTTCTGAAATCGGCTCCAAAGAGCCATGTGCAGAGATAAGAAAAGAATGTTTCTCGGTGGATTCCAGACATTTTCATACGTTTTTCTCCTCAGTGTGACTGATTCAATTTGGCAGGATCCACTCTATTTCAGTACACTTTTACGGGTTTGTTTTTTTATCAGAGGATCATGAGTTTAGAGAGCCAGCATGCCCCACAGGTGGTGAATGTTTGCCCTGTTTTGAAGTTTGCGATGATTCAAAGATGCTCCGTCGTTCTTACAGCTCACAGGGCGCGTCTTTGTGTCCTGAGAGAATGATTCTGCACGCGAACCCGATAGCTTGATGGGCAAATCTAACCTGGAGGCCCTGAGAAGAAGTTGTTTACACTCATTTTGTCCTATAAAATTTAATGAGGACAGGTGTACTCCCTGTAATTACTGAGAGCGGCTCCTACTGCCCCTACTGAGCTCATTTGAAGACTTCTGTGTTCTTTAGCATCAAGTAAAGAGAACATCTGATTTGGTCAGCATGCACGCTGTGAAGGTATGACATCTAGACATTCCTGGTGGTGTGTGGACATATTTGAGGTAAAAACAGAACATCTGGACAGCTGAGGCTCAATAAGAAGGCAGGATCGGCAGGATTGGTGGTCCTCTTTGGAGGTTTGGTGAGGTCATAGAAGGAAGACATATAAATGGACACCACGTTATTACAACATTTAACGTTAAGTGCCGATCTCAAGTGTTGTGTGCATACAAAACTGCAGTTCCTCTAGTGTCCACTTGAGGATGTCTCCAAAACATCGCGGACATCTGACACTTAGTGTTCAAAATGGGTACTGCAGTCCACACTCTAAACATTGCAGAGAGCTGTCTGCCCCCGCCCCCTCCTCTCTAGAGTTGATGCTCACGCAGGTTGCTGTGTGGTGGACTCTGAAGCTTCAGTGTTTAGCCAGCTCTGCATCGGTCTGTAAACCTTTCTGCATTCTAACCTCTCTCCATTTTTCAAAAGCATCTCTAATATTGATCCTAGTTTGAGCACGTTTCTGCTCGTGGAGCTTATTAGGAACATGCAGAGGCTTTTTAGGTCGGGTACAATCACTTCTATCTGAACCAGTTCTCTTGTCCTCTTCCTCTGGTCCAAACAAATCCAGAGCATTCAGGACCAGAATCTAAAGTTAGAAGGAGGACATACTGGCTGCTGCATTGTTGTCAGAGAAGCCAGCACTTCAACATAGCATGTTTCCTTAATGTCTGATCATATAGTAAGGTCACTTTATAATTTCACTTCAACATAGCATGTTTCCTTAATGTCTCCACAATAAGGAGGCAACATTTAAATAAGTGATGCACTAGTGAGGGGGCCTATTTCAGTAAACTCACTGTTGGTTTTACTGTATGTGTCTATGTGTGTGATGACCCATATGGCTTCATGCTGCCTTGAATTCCATGCAGATTTATCACATGCTACGCCGGTGTATAGTTCTTTTCTCCACCACAACATGTGTTTCTGTGAGTAACCGTGTGTTGTGCAAAATTCAGCACAGACTCAAGAAGATAAAACCAGCAACTGAAAAAAAAACTCCTGTTTTACGTTTGTTTTGTACACTGTTTGGGACATGACCACATCTGAGATATTATCTGGATTAAGCAGCTCAGTCATTAAGATAAAAGTACTCTCTCACTTCCCCTCATGTCGTCGATCTGTTTGGAATTTGTTGGATTAAAACATTTTTGTATTTATGACGCTTAAAGTGCTTTAAAGACGTCGGGAAAAAGTCGATAATTCTTCAATTTAAAGAGTAACTAAACTCTCTTTTCTATCAGCTGTGAACCTCTGTATAGGAGTATTAAGTAGGGTTGTTGATCAATTCAGGTCCAAATCTTCACCTTTCAGTACAAAGTATTTAAACCACAGATCACAGTTAAAAAATGTATGTTTGAATCCAGAGTGATGTCACCCGTCTGTTCCTGCAGGGGGCGATGGAGTCCCATCGATGGTGGTCTCCATGCTGGATATGCTGTCTCAGTCTAACTTTCAGTCAACCTAATCACAGGCAGCAGCGATTCTAGAGTCTGTTGGGACCTTGGGCAAAAACCTACTAGGAGTCCAGCATTAATCACCGTTATGTCTGCCCGTGTCCTGACACTTACTCCTCTTCCTCTTTTTACCAGTATATTTATTTACTCTTCATTTTACTTCGTTGACTTTCTCTGACAAACTTTTGGTTTTCACAGCAATGATGCTGCAACGCTCAGCAGGGCAACAAAAGTGAGGGGTGTCAGATGGGGCCCCCCTAGGCAGGTGTCATGATTTGGTCTTGTTTAAGTTGTATATTTTGTATTTTCAGAGTTTAGATTTGTATTTCCTGTTTTACTAATTCTCGTTTCTTAGTTTAGTTACCAGTGTTTTTATTTAGGTATTTCTTATCCCAGTGTTCTAGGTTCTAGTGTTTATCTACATTGAGTTCCCTGTGTGTCTTCAGTGTTTCATGATTTATTTTGTAGTTGTCCTCAGTGTTTCTCGTCTTGTATTTTCTCCCTGCCTCTGTGTGTTTCCCTCCAGTCCTGATCGCCCTCATTGTCCTCACCTGTCTTGTTGGTCTCACCTTTGTTTGATTACCCCATGTCTATTTAGTCTCTGTGTTTCTTCCCTTCTGTCTCTTTGGATGCATTATTTTCCAGGTAATGTTTGCATTGATGATTGAAACTCTGCAGCCTTATTGTGATTATTCATCCCCATAAAAGTCTGCAAGTTCAAACTGGCAACCTGAGTTTGCGAACAGAGCGCACAACAACAACTTCTACTGGTTTTTAAATGGATTATACCATCCAACATGATAATAACGTCTGTTTCACATTGGAATAAAGTATTTAAAGACACGACTGGTATTGCCCCATGCCTTCCTGCAAAGTCATTCTGCTTTCAGGATATCGTTAGTGACACATTCAATGTCCTGATTTCTTTTAGGAAATTCCATTCAATACGAAAAAAACAACCAAACCCGCCAACCAATTAGAATCCAGAGTTCAGTTCATAGATCTGAGACTTTAAATGGAAATGATAAGGTTCGATACACGCCAACGTGATTGTTGATTCAGGGTGGCAGTTAACACAACGCACATGTGAGAGTTTAGTTTGTTTCCGTTGTTGAACAGAAAAATTGATCATCAGGAGAATCCTCTCAAATCTGAATTAATCCACCTCTGATGTGGTCGTGCATTTAGTGTCATGGTTTTAGAGAATACATGGAATTGGGTAGAACAGCCACAAGGACAACATTTGTGTGTGTGTGTGTGTGTGTGTGTGTGTGTGTGTGTGTGTGTGTGTGTGTGTGTGTGTGTGTGTGTGTGTGTGTGTGTGTGTGTTTTTGTGTGTGTGTGTTTGTGTTGCCTGTGGTTAGCTTGTTATGTGATGAGTAGGGCAGTTTTCCAATGCAAGGCTTGATTCAGTTAAGATGGCTGAGGGATGGTTCACTGTCATGAAACACCAACTACAAACCATCTGGTCTCCGAGTGTGTGTGTGTGTGTGTGTGTGTGTGTGTGTGTGTGTGTGTGTGTGTGTGTGTGTGTGTGTGTGTGTGTGTGTGTGTGTGTGTGTGTGTGTGTGTGTGTGTGTGTGTGTGAGGATAAGGGGGTAAATGAACTCTACTAATACGAATTAAGATCACAGATATCTAAAATTAAATTACACCGTTTTGGGAAAGTATTGTTACTGGTGGAAATGAAATTTCACAGATTGGATTTCAACAACTGCGTTCCCAACATTGCGACACATCAACCAAAATATTTTCAATATGTAGCCCAAATCATAGGCTGATCATACGTCCAGATACGACCGGGGCCGTCTCATTGTCAAGCTCCGGGTCCCATATCTATGACGCACTCATATGTCCCAGTTTGGAACAGTCCCGGTTTAAACCAACCAAAACATCACACCATGCTAGCATCACTGATGTGTATGTCTATAAATGTCGATGAATGTCGTTGCCGAGGCTGCTGCTGTTTTAACCAATAGAAAAACACCATGAGTCAAAGCTCAACACTGATTGGTCTGTTTACATGTCACTCAATCTCAGGGTTGCGGCTGTTGCTTAGCATTATCTTTGATGTTGGTGAGCATTTTGCTGCATTCATGTGGTATCGGGCACATCAGATAAACGAGTTTCTGAGTTGTAAAATGCAACATGAATAACCTGCTCAAGTCGGAACAACAATTCGGAAACTCGGAGAAGAATTAGGTGCCCTACTTCCCGACATGACGTCAGAATCGTCATCACGAGGGGCAAAATATGTTTTGTCATTGTTAACACACAGACTTTCCGAACTGAAATCCTGTGAACACATTAAAGTTGGAAGAACGGCTTCCCTTCTCGGAAACACCTGAATGCAGCATTTTTACCTTTATGGTATTACATCCCCCACCTCTGGCTCCCCATCAGGTGTTCATGGCCTGGGTCAAAACGACCTGGTGGTTGATCCATCTTTTCATCAACAAATCTCTGAACCAATGGGCCATGGTATGACGATGAAATGGGACTCTTTGAGTGACAGCAAACCTTTGTGGGATTGGGTTTTATCCAGTTAGACATACAGGAAGGTCCAGCCGCGACTTCCTGTTTGGTGCGTTACCTTTTCACAGTCTGACCATCAACATGAGAAGTGGATCTGATGATGTGGGACGTCCACCACAGAATTGGTATCTCCCTTTGCAGGTGGATGTCTCTTTATAGTGTTTGATAAGAAGCTGACAAGTTTTCAGATGATGCTGATGGGTTCAGTTTTTGTTCTCCAGGCAGATTGTTGTTCTGCTTACAGACAAAGTCCACCGAAATGCTAACGGCCGATGCTACCGCTAACAGACAACAACGGCAGTCAGAACCCATCTGACACAAAATAATCCTGCCTTCTTTTTTCATGACCAACATTTTTATTGTTTTCAAATGTTTTACAACAGTACAATACCAGACAATAAATGATATAGAACAATACCCAACAAGGGTAACACTATCAATGCAAGACAATAAAAAAAAAAAGGACAAACAGAAATTATAATTAAGTTAAATTAAATACAGGAATAAAGCAGGACGATTAAAGTATATGTAAAGAAATAAAAACGTAAAAAATAAGAATAACAAAAGTCAATAATCCTGCCTTATTGAATAGAAATGAATCCTCTTCATTAATTTGGTCAACTTATGGGAGCCTCCCCAGCTCGACCCCCCCCCCCATGTAATGTTGAAGGATTTAAACGTTTGTACTTTCCATGTGTCCCTTTTCCTCTCTGCCCCGGGTCACAACTGATCCGGATCCACCTGCTACCCTGCAACGCTAGGACAAACTATTTACTATCATCCTGTCAAAGAACAAACGCCCAGAGGACAGACGAGTGCTCTTCAACGCATGAATTAACAGAGACCAACACAAAACATTGTGTTGGGTTCTGGACAGGTGGTGCTTGTTGACGTTATTAAATGTATATGGGTGTTTTAATCAGGGTTGTGTTCCCTCAGTGAGTACATGTAAAAGGTAAATGGACTTTCTAGTCTTCTGACTACTCAAAGCGCTTTTACTCTGCATGTCACACCAACCCATTCACACACATTCACATCGTTATGTAGTATCATCCATCAGAAGTAACTAATCCCATTCATACACTGCCACCGAAGCAACGGGAGCAATTCGGTGGCAAGTGTGTTGCCCAAGAACACATCGGACATGTTGCCCAGCTGGGGATCAAACCCTCATCCTTCCGGTTGAGAGACGGCGACTCTCCCGACTGAGCCACAGCTGCCCCCTCATGTTAAAGACCTTTTCCTTTTGTTTTGTTTGTTTGTTTGTTTGTTTTTGTCAAAATCTGCTTGCAAAACTGTATCGTACCACAGTTCCCCTCTTGTTAGTATCTCTTTTTTTCAATTGTGTGAGTGTGTGTATGCATGTTTTGGTGAATAAAAGTAAAAAAAAAAAAAAAAAAAAAAAGACACAAAGAGGAAGGAGTAGAAGACATGTGAGGACAGGCCGTCTTAACTCGCACTCATCAGGGCAGTGTCCAGAATCATAGGCATGGTGACAGCGTGACTAACCAAGGACAGACTGCAGGAAGGACGAGAGGAGAGCAGCATCCAGAGCTGAAAGAGGACGAGATGTAAGGACGAGGCTGAGGAGAGGAGACAGGAGAGGATATAAGGAGCTGTGAAGATGAGCTCTCGTTACTAATGAAGGGCAGATGACGGCGTGGCATTACCGCATGGCATCGCTATGAATCTATATCTGAGGGGGAGAAAAAGAGAAGATCTAACGTAAACAGACGAGTCTTTTAATCACTTTAACCACCGACTCAAGAGGTAAACAAACATCCAGAGGAACGTGTCAGAAACGCCGACCTGCGGCAAGGAATTAACAACACCAGCAGCTACGATGTCAGGAGAGCAGCTGGCTGCAAATCCAAAACGTTCTCCCTCCGAGACGGGTTTGGATTTGTTGGAGGGTTGTTCCCCCCGAAGAAGCAAAGATGAGTTTAAGAAAACACCTGCGACTCACAGAGAAGCTAACGACTTTTTCTGTTTATTGAGATTTTTGGAACCAATGAGCACGGCGGAAAGCCAAAGTGGAGTCCAAAATGCAACAAAAAAAAAATCATAAAACTTTCTGCATCTTGTCTGTTTTTCCAAAAGGATTCAATTAAGTTTTTTTTTTCTTTCAGCAGGAAAGTTTTCATGACAAGATAAAGTTAGGACACGTTAGGATGGAAGTAGGACAAAAGAAGACCTCGGGAAAAACAAAAGAACGAGTCGTAAATGTTCGGTAACATCTCAGCTCTCTTTCCCACTTTTAAACTTAAACCTTTGTTCCACTGAACTTATCAACACTCTGCTCTTTGAACACATTCAATCATGGCAGCCATTATGATTGTTTTCTCCAGGAGGCGAAAGCAAAACCGCACATTTTCTTCGGGACGTTGTCAGGATGGATGGTTGGGTCAAACGTCTTGTAGATTTGTCATGGAGTGTTTGTTTTTTTATCCAGAGTCAATGTTGATTGCATTTTAAAGACAGAGTCAGCAGCTTGTTCCCTCAAAATAAAATTCAGACTTTTCCTAAAGTGAAGCTGCTCCATCTTCCCCTCTGGGCCTCCATACATGTGTGGTGGTGACTGTGTCTGCAGAGACTCTGTCCTCTGACTTGATTTTACTGTTCTGCTTTGTTCTGGTTGACTCTGGACGTTTCTGGGCAGAGCTGGTGTGTTTCCTCCAGCCAATGACAGCGCAGCAGGTGAGTTTCAGAGTGGATACAATTCAGTGATTGGACGCCATTCAAAGCGGTGAATATGACGGACGAGGACGTAGCAGCAAAGAAGAGAAAATATAATCAGAGTGAGGAGAAACACCAAGCGGATAAAGCTCGTTCTAAAACGAGGGTGAACCTTGTGTTGGCTTTTACTCGTGGACGTGGAGTTGGTCTGCTTCCTGTTGGACAGGCAGGTGACAAACACCAGAGGTTAGCTTGTGCTAGCTTGCGTTAGCTTGAAGTGTAGGTACAAGCAGTGAAGGTACACACTACGGCCTGCAGTGAGGGTGAGCTTCTGGAAGAGGGGCCCAGTTTGAATGTTTACAAACATTTCTACTGACTCCTTCTTTAACATCACTGATATCCTCAAACATGTCAAACAGCAGCCGTCACGCTACACGTTTATCGTTTGCAGGGACGCTCAGACGTTCTTCACAGGTCGAAGCAGACGTACTGCATGGAAAAAAAAAACTAATATAAAACCATAGAGTGCACACCTTTAGTTACCATGACAACAAATAGTATTTAAAGATACAGTACACAGAGAAGCGATCATCACACAGGTCTCTCTGAACATCAAGATTTCCCTCTTCGTCTACATTTGTGTTTTTACTCTGTGATGTCGGACCAACCTCTAAATCATCCTCACCGCTTCATATTTTAAAAATAATATTCCAAATTTCAACCTGAGCCAAACATTCTGCAGCTCCTCTCGGCGGAACATCAAAACCACATTTTCTCTGTGGGCTGATGGTGCTGTAATAACAGGAGACAGCTAAACCAGATATGTGGATAAGGTCTAACCTGATCCGTCTCGTGGAGTATCAACACATTTCTGCATTTACTTCCAACTCCCTGAAGTCCTGAACCTGAAGTCCCAGAGCTCTTCAAACACCACACAGTCTGATGTGTGTGTGTGCTCAGCACGGGGAATACATGAAGCTGTGCTGAGTGAAAAACATTCTTCTGGTTCTGGACGCGCCTCTTGTAGCGGCGATACATCAACAGGAATATTTCAGTGACACTTTGAGATCCACGGAGACGATCAGTCGGCTCACATTCTTCACAGCGATGATCCTGGATCACAATCTGAGGCGCCCAAACACCTGAACAACATTAACAGTTCCTGAAGATACTATTCAACTGCTCCTCACTTTTCTGCAGCTCTGCACATTTTTCACAATCCTCTGCTGAAATATGGAGAACATGACACCAAACGTTGCCAGTTTTCTCCTTCTTTCTTTCTTCTCGGCTGTGTCGAAGCAGCACATGTGTAATGTTGTGATGTGGAAAGGTAAAGGTGCACTGCAGCTGTTTGGATCCTCAGGTGTGAAGTGAAATACAAGACACATTTCTGTTCCCTTTCTGAGTTACTGTAAGGAAGTTAAACGTACAATATATAGAATGTTTACATTATAATATCTAAATTAATGAATAATTGTGTTATATATATATATATTTGTTGAGTACTTACATTACCTCAAATATTTCCTACAGTTATCAAAGCCAGAGAAATACATAATTGTATAGTTATAACGGGATTTGTCTTGATGAGGCAGCGGCCATGATGAGCCGCCATGAAAGACACGTTTATCGTTGCCATGGAAACACTGGATGTTACGTCAAAGACCGCTGCATAAGGACCGCGCCCTTGAGCACCAGCATGAAACCAAAACAACTTGTGCTGCATTGTTGTGTTAGCATGCTAATGCTAGCGATCTTTATTATGCTCGTATCTTCACGCTGCATGGAAATTTACTCGAAATGAGCGTGAGCTAGAAACGCAGTTAAGCAGTGAGTACAGTATGTTATTCTTCTTTTCTCTAGTCCCTCAATTAAACAACTTCTATACACAAGGGGATGAGCCGGTCGGTCGGCCGTCCCGGCGATGTCAACAAACTGAAGATAGGACTCGGAAAACTCAGAAAACATCACAGACAGCGGGACTCGGGTGTTACACCCTTTGTAGACAGTCATGACTCACAGAGTTATTTTCAGAGGATATACTTGATTTCTATTACATTTAAGTGACTATTTAAAATTTAAGTTCTGACTCTTCAGTTGTTTGTTTTTGTCTCTCAGAAAGAAGAAACAATACACAAGGAGGACTCGGGAGGAAAAGGGAGAGAAAAAGACTACGGCTAATCGCCAGCAACGACGTAGGCAACCTGCCGAATGCAACAGACGCCACAGAAAAGTGAGGGGATCCCTGAGGACGAGGAGGACACACCCCCGAGACTCATCGCCACACTCGACACGTGTTGGACCCTCAGACGGCTGACATCAGCTGGAGCTTTGAAAATCCAAGAAGAAAAACATGTTTCCAATCAGAGTGAACATTCAGAGAATTTATTAAAATGCACGTTCATGCGTCGGAATGAACAAAGACGTTGATGTTTTGACTAAAAGAACTTCTTCGTCTGTGATTCATTTGACATGAACGGAGAAAAAATCTCCACCCAAGAGATGTGGAAACTTTTTGGTAGCCATTAAAAAATGTCTTTTTGGTTTTGAATCTGAAAAGTCTGACGCTCGTACCAACGGATTAGAATAAGTCTCAGAAACTCCAACAACAAAGGCTGTTTTCCAAACTGCCCACTACATGCTAATGCCCAACGCAGTATGCTGTATACTATGTTGGATCGTAGTACATAGTCTGACCTCCAGGCGGCGGTTATTCTGCAGTATAGGGTGCCATAGGAATGAGTTCTAAAACCAGGAAGTAAGTTAGCATTGTAGCGCCATGCGGTCGTTTGCCTCAAACTCAATGTTTTTGTTTTTTTGATGGGTTGGTGGTTAGATAAAATAAGGTCTGTGGTTAACATAAGCATAAGAGATGTCTGTGAAGGTTCTTAGTCATTCAGGTCATGGTGAATTTGAAGACTGATCCAAAGGCAGCTGGACTGGATGAAGATCTTCAAAAGATAAAGTTCAAGATCTTCAACAAGTCCAGTTGCCTTTGGATCAATCTTCCAAAGCAAAAGAGATGTTGGCGTGTTCTTGTATATAATTTAACACGTGAGTGAATACCCCAAATAGTTAATTTTGAAGTTTTGACGAGTCTTTAAAAAGACGGTTGCTAACAAGTGGCTAAATGAAACTACAGTGTGGTTGTTGGGGACATTAAACGTCATCGTCTGTGTTTGAAGTTACGTGAGTCAGACATGAGGTGTCATGTAGGTTTCATTTTTGGGTTAAGGCAAAGATTCAGTTAAGAAACAATTTATTAAGCTTCGGTTTCGCTAGCTAGTCCAAACCGCTTATCGGAGTCATCCTGAGTCGTAGTGGTGGTGACGTTGAAGCCATGCGACCATGGCGTAGTTTCGCATGTAGCACAGCGTTAGCTTTTTGCTACCAGGGATCACATAAATCATCATAAAAGTGGTGCTCATCTGACAGTGTGTTTGCCACAGAGCTTTTCTTTTTTTGCAAGGATCCAAGACCCCATGGCGTTGCTAACTTCCGGGTTGGCCAAAAAATATATATATATTTTGTTTCCTCTCTATACCAGGATAAGCAGGCTTTAATCATGTTATAACGCTGAACATTCACTGCTATGAGGTCTGGGTGGAAAGATCCAATCAAAAGCCTCCCTGGTTCCCCAGGGAATACTCTCCCCTGGTGCTCCTCCATGCTCCAGCAAATCAGGCACAAAATCCTCTAATGTGTCGCTGGCCAAAGTCAAAAGGAATCCCAATTCTGAAATTTGGATAATTGAAGTCAAATAGAACCTTTGGTACATTGGTGTCAGCCAATCACAGCCCATCAGGGTGAGATCAAGCCGTACTTCTTCAGGAGAATGAATGAATAAAGTGGTATGGTACTCGGTAACAGTCGGCCCGATGATCAGCCTGTTTAGTCTGAAACAAGGAGACTGAATATGCGTGTGTATTCCTTCTTTTTCAGAGTCTGTTCATTGGCTTTCTTCCGACAGTTGTGTATTTATCTTTGTTATTATTGTAATGGATTTTATTCCACAACATGAATGTACTTTTCTATAAATGTATATTGTGGTGCTGCAGCCATAAAGGTTTCTTTTAAGTAATTGGTAACACTTTAAATAAAGATCATAATATTCACAATTAACTAGCTACTTATTAGCATGCTAAGTAGTAGCATACTGGCTGCTTATTAGTACCTTTATTCTACATGAGGTCGCAATCGCCATGATCTTTTCACAAAACAAGACAGCAAAAACTGTAACCATCAATCTATGAAGCTCTAGATAGCTTTTACTTTGAAAATACTCAAACTGAAATGCCACAAAGTCACGGCCCGCCCTACACTACTTCTGTGTTTCTTGCTGTATTTCATAGTTTAAGGTAGCCGCTTCAACAACAAGCACCTACCGCCTAGTTGTAGAAAAAAAAAACTCTGCGCATCATCTGCAGCTTTACAAATAGGAAGTAAGAGTGTGTGAATTGTCGTGCATAGCTTGGGTTGCATTTGAAGTCATGAATGTTGCATGCCATTAAATAACTTGAGAGTGAAACATTAAGAGAAGAAAACCTGGCCCTCAGTATTTTCTACACCCTGGTTACGGTCTTGTTTAGCAGCATGCTAATAAGCAGCTAGTTATTGGTGATTATTGGGACCTTAATTTAAAGTGTTACAGATTACTTTTACTGACGGCAGAATTCATGCTTTTGTTCTGAACACCACAAATCTTCCATCAGTTAAAGTTTACACTCTTAAAAATGCTTGAATTCCTGACGTTGCATGTTTGACACATTTATGTCGTGTTTCTGACAGCAGGAGAGTTTTCTTCCCAACGTGCACAACAGTAAAAAATAATTTCACAACCGACAGATTTGTGTCTTTCTTTTCTGCTTAGACCTCCATGTTTGAAGTTGCTGAAGCCAGAAAGAGTTCCCTTAATAATGTTTTAACATTAGCTTCATGATAGGACGTGTGTTAGCTCATCAGTCATGTTGTAGAGATTATTAATAAATACCGGCTGCTTGGTGCCAGAAGCCCAGTAGTCCTTGTTCCAGCAGCAGAAGCCGGCCGCCACCATTGGACTGTGTCGTCCCCAAAACTACCGCCATCCTCGTTCATGCACGGCCTATATACAAATAATGATTGATTGATTGGACAGGGAGGACCGAGGGCATTAAGACCCCCGCCCTTTCATAGTCAGGTGCGCAGAACCTGTGTGTCTGAGAGACAAAGACAACACAAATCTGCTCGGATTGATGAAAAGCAACGCAGATACAAGATGCTGATATATCAGGAATCTGTTGTCTGTCGCTGTAACTCCAGAGTTAAAAGTGAACGGATATTTAAATGTGTAAATCAGGAGATATGACCGACACATCTGCTCCGGACGCTGCTCAGTTTTGGTTATTTTTCTGACGATCGAACAACAGAGATGTTTTATCGCTTTAAAGCCCCCCCTCCCACTTCTGAGAATTCTTCAACCCAAATCATACCAAAGATTGACCTTTGACCCGATGATGATGCATGTACGCGTCCCCTGGCTCTGCTGGGACAATAAGTGGAGGTATCAGGGGACTTTTAAAAACATCTTTATATAGCAGGTTAAAAAGTGACAAAGAAAAGCAGAGTTTAACTTCCATGTGAACCAAAAAATGCTTTCAGGAGACTTTCAAGAGTAACAAAAGTCAGTCATGTAAAGACAAGAACTATACAATAAATACATCATTCATGAGCAGAGATCAAACGTTTACAACATGTTGAGGTGACATGAGCAGACAGAACACTGTTAGAGAAGGCATGGCGTGACGTGTACACAGAGCCTCCAGTCTCCTCGCACACTGAAACCTGCACGACTTCCTTTCAGGTTTTCTCACCAGATCGAGTCCGTAACAGAGAGAGCGATGTGGGATTGAAGCGATTCCTCCGCCGTGGAACAAAACGACAGGCTGCTGATTTAGGAAAACACAAAGACGGTCGACTATTTGAAGGAGACAAACTGTGCGCGCATTATTTTCCTCGACGCGGTGCTGGATGGCGAACAGAAGGCCTCGTGCAGAATGAGTGCGGTGCGGGATTCAACAGCAATTCTTGACAGGAAACTCTGGCGTTTAACAAACTGTGTTTCTAAAGTCCGAAAATTTTTACGACTCGTCTCCATTGTAGAGAATCAGAACGACTCACGGCGGCACTCAAGTACAGTACGCCTAACCGCTGGAGACGCCATTAACCGCTTCATGCAAGTACATCGCCTCTTTACCGATTTTGCCCTACAAAGGTCTTGTGAAGAGTTCGCTAATTTTAGCACTTAGCTTTTCCTCTTATGTCACTTTCATTGCTCAGCCCGTTACAAAATGGACAACCCCGGAACTTCCATTAGTCAACCTGTGCTCTGAGTTTTGCTTCTAATTACATTAACGACGTGGTCAGTGGTGGTCTTGACTTAAAATCTAGAGTCCGTCCAATCTGAGACTGAGACAAGGCCGAAATTTTCGATTCCGAGATGAAACCAAGACCTTCAAAAAGTGGTATCGAGACCAAGACCAATTTAGAGTACTCCAACACTAGGAGGATCACGCTTCTTTTCCGGGTGACATCTTGCTCATCTTTTCTGAACCTCTACAATGGATTTGAGTGTAAAATGATCCACGACTCGGGTTGGAGAGAATCCAGAATTCCCCCTTAACAAACAGCATGGTATCGTCTGCATATCGGAGTGACATTTCCAAATGTTCATCGTCCTGCCCCCCCTAAACCGGGGGATGACGAAACTATCGAAGCATGGCGTCCACATAGTGCACAAGTGACGCCCACAGAGAGAAGAGAGAAACTATGAAAGGTCGTTTTAGAGGCACTGGTTAGAAACGTTTTGTTAACTCTCCGTTTGTGCTTTCAGGGATGACTGATTGTTTGGGAATTAACGTAGTGATTTGGAGACCGTGGTACCTTCGCACTGATGTGAAGATAATGAAGATAATGCACATGGCCAAGGCCGTGTACGCATACAAACAAACACAGTAACAATAACATGTTCATATATGGAGATCTAACAGAATGGCTATACAAAAACAAATACTCGCTAAATAAGGCATTTTACGTTGAATAATACGTCATGAAACTAAAAAAAAGAATGAATGTCATATTTGGTGAGAGTTTGGCAAAGCAAAAGGAAAAAAGTAGAATAAATTATATGGAGCCACAAACTTGTGACAAGGCAACAACTATGTTTTTTTTTTTCTCAACAAGAAATGTGACCTGTCGGGACGAGACGGGAGAAGACATCAAAAACGTGTGCGCATGCATGCACACAGACACACTCTCTCTCTTGTGACCTCACACACACACACTCTCTCACACTCTGAAGGAAACACAGGACTCTACGGGAACAGGTTCACAAAAAGACACTGTGCAAAAAATCGTTTTCAGGTATGAAAACGAAACCAAAGTGAATTCCAACATGTGACATAAACGCCTCTAAATACACACCCTGTTCTGCAGACACTTTGCATCATTTCATGTACAGTACAGTCAGAAAACACCGGGACTAACCGCAACGCCAAACATCGCTTCTGTCAAGTATTTTTTTCCCAATGCAGAAACAAAAAGGTGAAAGAAAAAAACAAAAAGAAAAACAGCAATATACAGCGATAGATTTACATATTTAGAAACTCTTAGTATGAACTGCTTTAAAACTCAACCGAAGAAAACAAAGAGCGATGCTTCTCACAGCCGTGCATCCCTCCTCGTCCTGTTTTTTGATCTGTTCTTCATTCCTGAACAACAAATGATTCCCTTTCTCTGGACAGACGATGCACAGGATGGAAAAAAAAGGTGAGGGGGTCGACCGATGAGATGATGCTACAGGTCATGAGTGGATCCGTTCTGCAGCTCTAATACGTCACATGTGGGAGTCGGATAAAACCAGAACAGAAAGAAAATCCTCCTCCTCCCTCCCCTCCTCTCGTCTCCCTCCATCTCGCCGCCTCACTGGTTGCAAGGCATAATACAATCTCATCTGCCTCCTACCGCCCCCTGGTGGCCTGAAGGTGCTCTTAATTTTACAGTTCCTTTTTCCTTGATTTCCTCTCAAAGTGACTTTGTGTTTTGAGTTGTTAAAAAAAAATCTCGACATGATGAAAAGAATAAAAGAAATGAATCTCATGATTGTTCTCTGCTTGTTTATCGATGAAAGCAAACAAGAAGGTGGAGTTCTTGTTCTCAGTGTTTCCTCTTCCTGTCTGAAGAGTGAAGAAGCTGGTGTAGCGTTAATAATCGAGGTCAAGTTCAAAAATATATTTATGCTAAGTATCTAAAACGTGGTGGAGCTGGGGCATGCAGACAGACGATCTGAAAAACGACGATGAATTGACCTGTCGTGTGACCTTTGACCTTCCAGTTTAATCACGAATTTTTCCGTCTTTGAATAGAAAAACTAAAATAAAAAACATCTCTTAAATAAAGGTTGTATCAGGGGCTGATGTCTGTTATCTTTGTATGTTGTGGATGTGTTTATAACCTCGAGGTCGGAGATATTCTTGCTTTTAACCGCTCATTCACGTTATGAGCGTTACGCCTGCCTCCTGTTCCTCTGCGGTCATGTTCGGAGCCTCGGCTGTGCAAACCTCAAAAAAATGAACACCAAGTGGTCGCAAGCAGCAGTATGCACATGAACAGCAGAGGGCAGTGTAGAGGCAGATGTGACAGAATTAAGGCCCTGTGGCCACCTGGCGTTTCGTCTGGGCAGAAAAGCGCTGCACATCCGTCCTGTCTCCATGACAACAGTCTGTTGACAACGGTCGCTGTATGGCCGACACTGCTCCGTTACTTTTTACTACATGTTTTATATTTCAGATTGTTTATTTCCTGATCAGACACTGAGCGAGGAGGATGAGGGTACAAGACCCGATCTGCAGGAGACTAAAATACGGGGAACATTTGGAAAAGAGCGCCTGGTGACGTCAACAGCGCCTTTCTGAAAAGTCTAACAGAAAAGGGGGAAGTGCTCAGAAAAAAAGCCCATGGACGCTTTTTCTCAGGGTGGCCGCTTTCCGCTGTGAACACTCTCTGCTCGTTGAAAACAATGGAAAAAAAAAGATGCTGTCGCTCAGGTAAAAACGCTAGGTGGACACGGGGCCTTAGACAGCAGCAGAGACAACGACGACAGAAAGCGACAAGCTGAGACACAAAGTCTGTGATGATGGCGATGTGTCGGTCAGAAGATCTCGGGGACGGTTCAGCTCTGTTTTAGAAGTCAACGGGGAAAGCTTCAAAACTTACCCTGAACTTTCATCTGAGTGCGTCTGTTGTTTTAGTTATTTTCCTACAGCTGCTGAAACGCTGACAGACGGTCACTCAGTAAACGCAAGAGTCAGTCTGAGCTGATCTGACCTCACTATTATATCAAGTTAGTTCTGATCCCCGAATGAACATTACAGTCACCTCCTCGGGTGTCTGTAGAACCTGACCTCTACGGGGCGCCCTCTAGAGGTGACCTCCAGTAACACGCGCAGGGCAGAGCCAGACACATGAACGCTAAACGCTTCACGATGCAGCCGCTTCGCTAAACAGCGAGCGTATCTCCGACCTCGGAAAAGAAAATGGAGTTTGAGCTTCACGCAATCGGGGAATGCTGGTTTAAGCTTCGAGTTCATCTTCAAGATAAAAAACTCAATGGAGTATGCTGGGAGTGAGAATAGAGACACAGGTGCTCGTTAAGATTATCAGGACCACCTCAACGCTCATCGCCATCCCTTTGAGGTCATAAGCGGGGAAATATGCACGCCAACGCTCAGCTGTTTTATTCTCCTGCAGTGTGTGTGTGCGTGTGTTGATAAAGTGTCACTCATGACTCAGTCTGGATGCAGAATGAAGGGGAAGAATACACAGAAGATTTCTTACACTAGTTGTTTTTGTATACAAGGAGGAGGGGGAGGAGGCGGAGCTTGTGGGGGAGTGGGCTGGGTCTTGGTATATAAACAAAACCAAGTCGAATATAATCATCATTATTAGTCATCATCATAGTAAAAGTCTTTACATGGACATTGACTGACAGACACGGCACAAACTTTACACGGTTGCTCAGCGGAGGAGGAGGCGGGCGCAGTTTCTCCTCTTCTACACCTCCTCTCCTCCCGCCTGTCTTTGCTCCTCAGCGTCCTGCTTCTCCTCCTCCTCCGGTGCCTCCCCTTCTGTGTCCCCCGTTCTCTCCTCCTTCTCCTCTGCCGCCGCTCCCTCAGGGTGCTGATGGGAGTCTGGTTCCTGGGGCTCTGCAGGCTCCTCCTCTGCACGCCCCTGCCCGGCGGCGGCGGGCTCCTCAGCCAGGGAGAGACCGGAGGTGGAGGCGAGGGAGGGAGACGAGGAGGACACACTCGCTTTAAATGTACTTTCTCTCTCGGCCTTCTCCCTCTCCTCCTCTCTCTCCCCCTCCTCGCGCCCTCTCTTCCTCCTCCTCTTGGGGCTCCCCGGTGAGCCGTCCAACGCTCCAGGAGGCATGGCGGGGAGCGCCATGATGCCCCCGTGCGGGAGGAACATGTGCGGGTACAGCAGGCCGTGCGACATGCCAGGGATCAGGAACGGGTTGAAGGTAAGATGGCTGCTAGTACCGCTGCCCAGATGAGCAGCGCCAAACTGCGCCCTGCTGGTGGAGGTGATGATGGCCGCTGACTCCGCCCCTCCTGCCCTTTTTTTTGTGTCTGCCGCGCCTTTCTCGTCCTGGCTCCGCTCCTTCTCTACTCCAGCAGAGCCAGAGGACGCGGCGCTCTCTCTCTCAGCAGGCGTCGTCGACGAGGGACTGGCTGCCTCAGATGTAGACGGCGCGGTTGTCGTGGTAACCTTTGCAGCAGACAATGTAGAAGAAGAGGAGGAGGAGGTGGAGCTCGGGTGAGGAGGAGGCGGTGCGTGTGCCATCATCGCACTGACGCTGAACAAGGCGTGCTGCGGGATCGCAGCCCCATGAGGGTGTGGGATGCCGTGAAGCATCATGGGTAACATGCTCAATCCGTTCTTTGTGTCTTCTGACGACACCGCGCCTCCTCCCGCCTGCACGGCTGCAGAGAAACCGTGAGGGAATCCGGCCGCCATGATCCCGGAGATGGGAATACCCATCCCGCCGCGGAGGTTCTGCATCGCCACCATCGAGTCCATGCTGCCGATCAAACCGCCGTTCATGAAGAGGGGCGGGCCCAGGCCAGAGGAGCCAGAGTCTGAGACGGAGAGGAGGGGCTTAGGCATCTCGCTGCGAGGTCGCCGGCCTCGACGCCGAGAACCGGGGTCTCTGTTGACCGGTTCTGTCAGGATCCGCGAGAACATCCCCTCAGGAAGGAAACCCTGCAGGAGGAGGGAGGAGTCAAAGATCAGGGAGGCGTGGTCAAAGCTGCAGCAGGACGTCATTAGGAGAAACAAAACTTTACTCACAGAGTGTTTGACCACGTCAGCCCAGTCCGGAGCTACAAAATACTCAGCGTTTGCATCAAGCCACCTGGAGAGCTCCTTAATGGCCGGCGCCATCGCCCCTCCGAGCTGCAGGGCGAGAAAACAACAACAGTACAAGAACGATGTTAACCAGTATGTGTAGCTAAAATGTTTACTGCATTGTTCTTTCATTACTTCCTGAATATTTCCATATCCATATAATCCACGCTCGCCGCGGTCCGTCAACACTATGAACTACGGCGACCTCTTGTGGAGCAAAAGCGCGGCGCTGATGGACTGCATGTATCCGGCAGCCCCGTTTGTCTGAACCAAACCTTTTCACTTCTGGATTTTCAGCGCTCAGCACATTGAAATGCCAGTCGTCAATGTCACTGTTCCGTCAGCTAACCAATCAAAAATCAAGAAGGGGCGGGACTTCTGACATCATCATTGTCAGCATCAGAGGAGAACCTGAACTGACTCGTCTTTAAGGAACAATGTCAGGCGTAGAGCTGCAGCTAACGCCGGGACACGATTCAGTTTTGACGACTGAGTTGATCCAAATTAAAGTGTGAAGCTTACAAATAATTAAAAAACAGAAGGGAAGTGATGCAGCGTACGTAACCTAGCAACCGTAAGCAGCAGTGAAAGGTGCTCTGAAGTTAAGGTTCTGAGCGCTGCCGTTAGTGACCACAGGACTCTTCTGCGTGAATATTGCGTTGGTCAGAGTGTCTACTGACCAACGAAATGTGAAATAAATCCATCCAGTCCTTTTGTTTGTGGTATGCATAAATCTTACAACACAGAGAAAAATGTTCTCTCCTTGTGATGTCACAGTGGGATTCTGGTAAAAAAAAGAATCCCCTCCCCTCCCCTGATATCTCCACCCATGGACTCCACCTCCAGCCTAGAACAAAATTTTTGCACAGGTCGGCCATTTTTATTCTCGCTTCAGAGGACTGCTGTCTACCGGGGAAAACTCAGGGGGGGCTCATTACATTTAAAGAGACACACACACCAAAACGGAGCGTTCTGAGAGAGCTGGTTTAAACATGGTCACAAACCTCCTCTGGTGCTTGATTCATGTTATATTTTGACCAAAGCACAGCACAGATGTTTCAATTAGACCACAGGGGACTGTTAGAAAAGGGGGAGAAGAGGGGGATAATATGTCCTCTTTAACCTCTCATGTTTTTTAAACAGTGGTTTGATGTTTCTCACCCTGCGTCCGGTGCCTCGGTGCACCACAGGAACTCTCTCCTCCCCCGTCAGAGTGTTGATGTCCAGCTTGGTGGGGTCCTTACAGCGATGCCTCCTCTGCTTCGGGCGCTCCACGAAGCCGTGTAACAGACCAGCTCCGGACTAGAGACAGGGGGAGTCAGAGCAGGTGAGAGAGAATTAAAACTTATCCGCCCCCCTAAAGACGTCAAAAGTAACCAATCATCATCCTCACATGAGCGAATGAAGGGAGCTCCATGCTGTATCCTGGATTCTGCCTCAACCACTCAATCAGACCTTTACTCGCCGCCTCTCTGTCGATGGCCACGATCTCCGGCTGAGGAGGCGTCTGGGTAGGGGTTGGCGTAGAGGAGGAGGACGGCGTGGGGGGGCCTGCAGGTCGGTCTGAAGGCGAGGGGGACGGAGATGAGGTGGAGGAGGAGACGGAGGAGTGGCTGATCACCTCCACGCGGCCCTGCAGAGACAACGTTTTCAATTCTTTAGTAACACTCAAAATCTATTTTTTCATCCCCCACAATGCACTGGGCGTGGTCACATACACCTCTCCTCCACCCACCTGTGTGTCGGGGAGGTGCAGTCCTCTGTTCTTGGTGAACTCAGAGTACAGAGCCTCCACGTTTCTCCTCCTGCCCCTCCTCCTCCTCAGGGAGTCGTCTCCTCTCAGGCTCCCGTTGATGATCTGCCCCGTCACAGGGTGGATGAGCCCCGCCTGCAGGATTCCCGCCATGTCAATGCCCACCGAGCCAGTCAGCGGGGCGGTAATGGGGGGTGGCGGCGGCAGCTTGTGACCCCCCCCTGGTGAGGCCGCAGACTCTCCCGCTCCGCTGGTGGTGCTGATCTCTCCGGACGACTTGGTCAGGTCGATGGCTGCTTCCTGCCAGCCGTTTATCAACATGGCTCCCGTACGGTGAGAGGGTGGGGCCACCACAGGAGCGGCCCCGCCGGAGCTGGTGGTGGTAGCGGTAGACGACAACGATTTCCCGGCCAGGACTTTAGCGGCGGCCGCAGCTGCTGCAGCTTCATAGTCAAACCTCCGCCCTCCCGCTCGCTTGAGCTCGGGGAGGTAAGGCGGAGCCACCAGCCTCTCCTGTAAGAGAGGCAAGGAGGTGAGGCGCCAAGCTCCGCGCCCACATGCCCCGCCCCGCTGCATGTACTGTCAGGGTGGACAGGGTGGGTGAGGGGTAGACAGGAATGGGAGAGAGATGGAGGATTGTTAAACACACATATGGACAGAGACACACACACACACACACAGACACAGAGGAGGCCAACAACCAGACCTGAGCTCAACACAGATCAGATCATTCTCTCTGCTGCAGCCTCCTGAAGGAGTCATGACCACTTCCTGCTTGGGTTTACTTCTGGGCGAGTGTCATAGAGATAAGGAGAGGAGTGCGGTAAATGAGAGAGAAAACAAGACGTTGAATCCTGATTGGCTCACAGCGGTTATTAATGCGCTACAAGAAGCAGCTCTCTCTGCTCCGTCCACACAGGCAGACCGATCATATTCACAGGTAAAGTCCTGATGGTGTCTGCTACAGATCGACAAAGGAGAGAGACGGCTAAGTCACCTGTTCAAGTGGAACGGATATTTTGATTTAAAGCTTGAGCTCAAGTCTGATTTGAACATGTAGAATATCAACAGTTTATGAAACAGAGACAGAAAAGGAGCGGAGCGATGGAGAGAACGAGAGGACACAGACCTCGTACACATTTCATGTTGATGTATTTTGTGTCCTCATGAATCAGTGAAGTGCAGATCATTAAAGGTACAGGACACATGTTTTTGTACGTCATTTGCAGTGATGTTGAGGTTTTAAAGCAGTGAGACTCGTCGTCTTGGGATGAAAGTTGAAATGTTTTAATGCCCCAATAAGTGCAGAGAAGAGCGCCCAGCGAGCACGCTGCACCAGAGGAAAACAAGCGTTCTGCTAGCAACATTTATCTAGCTCTCTCTATGACAGTTGGCTCACAGGTGAATGGATTTGACATTAATTATATTTGATTGTTTTATTTTTTTCTTTCTATTTCAAATCAGTGAGAAGACGGGAACACTCGTAGGAAGCAGAGAAAGGACGAGGCGCTGCACGCTTCATGCACTTTACGATTAGGAAAGAACAATCATCATATTTATTAGCATTGTTAGCATTATAAGCATGACCATATGTGCAGACTGGGCCCCTCTTGTATAAACTACGTTGTGATAAATAGACATAAATGTGGACAGATGACAGACGCTGAGATAGAACAGGGAGTTGAATCGCTCAGTCATCAGGTCACAGGTGAGTTCTCACCTTAGGCAGTCTGGTCAGCGGGGGCGGGATGGAGAACCCGAGCCCAGGACCGGCCTGCTGGACCCTGGACTGGCTCGGGACGGAGCTGGAGGCCGTGGTGGTCAGGAAACTGGCTCGGTGGTGCTGCTGCTGCTGCTGCTGGGACAGACTGTTAGCCAGGCAGGAGTTAACGGGGAGCGAGCCGGGGGAGTCGTACTGCTCGCTCGATGACGGCCACTTCCCCTTCAGGATGGCGTGACAGATGCTGTCCAGGCGGTTGATGATGACGCGGTCCTGCCGGGAAAGGGAAAAAGGTCTGAGCTAAAGACATGACGACGATGATGAGGGAAGTTGTTCAGCCTTTTCAAATGAGAACTTAAAAAGACTGAGATGTTAGCATCAGACTCAATAAAATGAGCCGCAGGGCCGGTGACGTTGTTGTGGTGGAGCTGGACTCTGACAGATAATCTCAAAGTGGGAAACATCCACATCTTTGTGTTACAGGTCATGTTGAATGCATTCTACATGTTTTATATAAAAGACTCTGCTGTACCTTCGGCCACTCAGAGAATGAGTAGAGAGCTTTCTCCTGCAGCAGCTGAGCGATGGTTGGCTCCCTGCTGTCATGGAGGCTGTCGGGAATCTCACACATGGACATCGGAGCGGCAAACCTCGGGCTGCCGACGTAACCCTCAGACACGAGCACTGAGGAAGAGGAGGACATATCTTAAATAAAGCACAACATAACTACATGAGTAGAATCTCATACTCAGAGGCTATAATGGTGCATTCCATTTATCTTGGATGTCGGAGCTGGGAATGAAGTTACACCTGACAACGTTCCAATTAGGAGTTGGCAACAAGTCGGAAAAGCAACATGGACGCCTCCAGGAGAACCTGGTTTGCCAGATATGAGAGCAGTTATCAGGTCAAACCAACAGGTGTTGCAGCGATGGAAGCGGGCAAGAGAACTGGTTCAGATAGAAGTGATTGTACCCGACCTAAAAAGCCTCTGCATGTTTCTAATAAGCTCCACGAGCAGAAACGTGCTCAAACTAGGATCAATATTGGAGATGCTTTTGAAAAATGGAGAGAGGTTAGAACGCAGAGAGGTTTACAGACCGATGCAGAGCTGGCTAAACACTGAAGCTTCAGTGTCCAACACATGGCAACCTGCGTGAGCATGGACTCTAGAGAGAGAGGGGGGCGGGGGGGGAAACAGCTCTTTATGATGTTTAGAATTTGGACTGCAGTTACGGAAGTCCCTACAAGTTTCCGACTTTTTGATAAAACTAGTCAACCCAATGGATCTCTCACTGGGATCAAACTATCAATCAGTTAGTCAAACAAAACGTAATGACTTGTTTGGTAAGTTGAAGATGTCTATCGGGCTTTGAGAGCCGTCCTTACCAGGTGTAGCCGGCCTCTCCTCCTTCACCTGTCCTTTCACCATCAGACTCCCCGAGGCGTCCACCAGCCCATCGACAGGCTCGAGCTTCGGGGTCAGGACGGTACTGTCGGCCTCCAGCATCTCCTGTTTGGTCTCAGCTTTGATCTCAGGTCCGGCTCTGAACTCCAAGCTCTCCGGTTTGGCCTCGGGTTTGATCTCTGAGCTGTCGGGATACGTCGAGAACTCCAGGCCCTCTGGCTTCGTCTCTGTCTTCAGTTTGGATCCGTCTGAGAAAGCTGTGAACCCGAGAGCTAAAGGTTTGTTTTCGGGTTTGACTCCTGAGAAAGCTGCAAACTGGAGGACTTCAGGTTTACTGTCCTCACTCTCAGGCTTCACGGGGAGGCTCAGGTCTTCAGGTTTGGACTCCAGAGTCTCTGCTTTGACGGTAAACTCCACCTGCTCAGACTTGGTCACCAAGTCCTCTGACTTCACAACGTAGGAAAGTTCATGTTTGACTTGGGAGCTGTCGGGGTAGACGTCGTCAAACGTCTCCGTCTTGGTTTCTTCCCTCTTGATCGGCAGCTCCAGCTCCTGACGTCTCTTCTCTCTGACATGATCTGACAAGAGAGGAAACTTCAGATCTGAAGGCTTTGTGTCAACACTGTCAGAGAGATCAGGGGAAACTTTCCCTTGGCTTTGGTGGAGTAGATTGTCCTTGTTGTCAGCTGGGCAGTCATAGTTCTCCTGATCCATGGAGATCTCAGTTTTGATCCCATCTATCTGTGAGGAGGCTTCCTCAGACTTTGACGCCGCTGCAGGTGATGACGCAGAGGCACAGGAAGGATTTGCATATTCTGAATAAATGCTCTCATGCTCCATGTCATTGGGTTTGGTGTCCTCGCACAGGGGAACATTCAGAAGAGAAACACCGTCCATCTGGCCTTCTGAGATCTCGTCCACTTGATCTGCAAGATCGCTGGAATTCCCCTCCACTTGCACAAACTCTCCAGGTGGATTCCCGATCAGTGTTTCAGAGACAGGTGAGTTTTCCAGAGTGTCTTCTTCCCCGGTTTGATATAAAATCATCCCATCCACCTCCTCTCCGGGCTCTTCAATCGACTCGGGACAAACGAGGCTTCCCTCCTGTTGCAGCTTTCCCAGATAGGCTTGCACGCCCTGCAGACACTCCTCTTTGCGCTCTGATTGGTTGAAGCTCTCCTGAAGGTCTTGAGAGAGTTGATTTGATACCTCCATCCTCTCGTCCTGCTCTCCAACGCTTGGCTCGGGTTCCATCCCATCCATCTGTGGTGCCACCATTTGGGGACTTAAGACTCCCAGACTTCGGTCAGCGCCTGTGAGGATAAACCATAAAGCTCTTTTTAAACTGACCCCTATTTTACATATTGAGGTTTTTAACCCTCATGCATCAGTTTAATTTACTACCCTCTTCAGTCACTAAGGACAAAAATGTCCATGCCAAAAAACTGCTATAAAAATAGAACAGATTGATATTTTATTTTTCTACTTTTTTCTGCATACATCTCTTAAACAACTTCAAAAATATAAAATATTGAGTAATTATCAGGAATTTAACCCTTTAATGGCAGTTTGATTACATGATTCTGGCATTTAAAGGGTTAAATTCCTGATAATTACTCAATATTTGGTAGTTTTGAGCAGGGCTGTTTAAGAGATTTATGCAAAAAAAAAAGTAGAACAAAAATATCAATCTGTTCTATTTTTATAGCAGTTTTTTGTAAGTGGACATTTTTGTCCTTAATGACTTAAGAGGGTAGTAAATTTGTTTCCCAGTGTTCTACTGATCTATTAAAAAAATAAAATGTGCATTCCAAAATGTGTCAAGAGAGAGTCTTTCTTACAGAAATGTGTGCCATATGCACAAACACAGACAAAATGATGGCCAGATGAAGAGGAAACTTTTGACCAAATGGACAAAAATGTCCATAGTGACACATGAGGGTTAAAAGACATGATGGTTCAGAAAGTTGGGAAATAGTCCAAGTTCCAAAACTCTCTTTCATACCTTGATCTTCATCCCCCTCCTCTCCCTCCAGACTTTGAGTCGTGTATTTTTTCTCTTCCACATCTTCCTCCTCTTTGTCTTCAAACTCAAACCCGGCGCTGGCATCCTGTCCGTCCTCTTCCTCTTCCACAGGATTGGTCAGACTCTCAGTGACATCAGAGTGGCCCAGCCTATCCTGCGGGTCGTGGGCGGTGATGTCAGACAGAGAGAGGGGAGGAGGAGGGACGTAGGGAGGAGGCGGGCTCGCTGACAGGTCGGTCTGATCCGCGCTGGGCTCCTCGCTCACGCCGATGTCCTGAAATCACAGAAGAAGTGCAATCATGTCAGGAGATTTGATTTTTTTTAAGTGATCAATCTCTGCTGCTCTACGGTTTGTTGTCGTCCTATTTGAGGGGTAAGGCCCAAACTGAAGAACGTCTCAGTTGAAGTAGGAGCTCGCCCACTGAACATCCCTTCACCTTCAGTTTTAAAGAAAGAAACTATCCATCAGTATTCTGCTGAAGTCGCCCCCGACACGGGACACGGACTAACCTTGAAGAGCATGTAGCTGGAGCTCAGCGGCTCCACCGAGTCTCCTGCAGACGGGTGGGAGGGAGAGGAGGAGGGGGGGAGGCCCAGACACTCCTCCAGAGTCCCTCCTTCCTCCCCTCCTCTGTCTCCCCCCTGAGCCTCCTCGTCCTCCTCCTCCAGGAAGCCGGGCTCCAGAGCGGAGGGACCCAGGATGGGATCGGACTCGTTGAACATGTGGTGCGCTGGACTCGAGTGGTCCGTGCCGTCCCAGGGAGCCTGCAGGGAGGAAGGAGATAATCATTCACATCAATGTGGATATAGAAGCAGAAAAAAGGATTAGTCTGTTGTATAAGGCAAGGCAAGGCAGGGCAAGTTTATTTCTATAGCACATTTCAACAACAAGGCAATTCAAAGTGCTTCACACAAGACATCAAAAGCATCACAACAGAGGAAAGAAAAGAAACATTAAAATATAAATTTTAAAAATCACTGAAATTATTAAATCTGAAAATATGTTCAAATAAAAATAATTCAAGTGAAATTAATTGAAGTAAAAATATAAAGAGTTAAAAGTTACAGTGCAGAGTTAAAGTTTAAAATCTTACTAAAGTTGTTTAATGAAAGGCCGCTGTAAATAGGTGTGTCTTCAACCTCGATTTAAAAGAGCTGAAGGTTTCAGCAGACCTGCAGTTTTCTGGGAGTTTGTTCCAGATATAAGGAGCATAGAAACTGTACGCTGCTTCTCCATGTTTGGTTCTGACTCCGGAGACAGAGAGCAGACCTGTCCCTGACCACCTGAGCGGTCTGGATAGTTTGTAATTAATCAGGAGGTCACTTATGTATTTTGGCCCTAAACCATTAAGCGCTCTAGGACTGGGAGCACTGGGAGCCAGTGTACAGACCTCAGAACTAGACTGATGTGATCCATTTTATTGGTTTTGGTATAAGACGTTTAATACCAATGTTCTCATCTAATCAGTACACTGTGTCCTGGATCCCAGTACGACCAGTATACCAGTATAAAATGCAGACACATTTAACCTCAGTGTGTACCTGTAACTGATCGAGCTCCACTGACGGCGCCATCAGCCCCGTTTCCTCCGACGATCCCTGCTCTCCAACGAGAACATCACTCCTCAGTTTGGAGTCGAGGTCGGCTCCGCCCACTCCGTACGAGTTGAGCATGCTCTGCCCTCCCGCAGCAGAGTTAAACGGGAAGCCGTTGAGGGCGTCCTTGGCCGTCTTCCCTCCGTGCAAACCGTCCGCAGACATGGCGTCGTGGTGCAGAGCGCCGAGCTCCAGGGTCTCATCCAGAGGGGGGCAGTCCAGGAAATCTCCCCGAGAGCCAGGAACTATCCCCAGGCTGGGGGAGGCAGGCGGGGGAGGGTGAAGGTGAGGGTGAGAGGAGGACGGGGAGGGAGCAGACGGAGGCACTGGGTGGTGCTGGTGGTGGTGGGAGGACTGGTGGGGGTATTCAGGGGGCTGAGGGGAGTGTTGACTCAGACTGGAGTCGTAGAGACAGCAGTGAGGGTGAGACAGCTGAGGGTGAGACGAAGAGGAGGAGGAAGAGGACGAGATCCCGGGGTGAGTCGTTAACCCCGGGTGGTGGGGGTGATGATGACTCTGAGCGTGGAGGTGGGAGGGGTGACCCCTGACGTAGTTCCTGTGAGCCTCCAGGAAGCTCAGCTGGGGGTCGTTCAGGATGTAGAAGTCGGTGCGGCTCAGGCCGTGGCGCGCAGCCCCGATGAGAAGGTCCCGGTCGTGTTTGCCGGACTCCCACCACACGGGGAGGTAGAGGGAGGGGCGGCACAGCTGGAGGCGGGCCGAGATCAGAGGGTGACGGAGAACCTGAGGGAGGGGGACACAGGTTAGAGAGGAGGAGGTGTTTGACCTAAACTGCCCGAATCAAACTCTTCCTCTTCAAAGCCAGGAGACATAAATGTGAGTGTTTGTGAAAAGAGCCCACCTGCTCTCTGATCTTCCGCAGCAGCTCGATGCGGTACAACGTCCTCGCTGCTCTCTCTTCTGTCAGAGGCTCCACGAGCACAGAGGGGTCCACCAACCCTGAGAGAAATGAGAGAGAGAGAGAGAGGGGAGCTGTTTTCACATCTGCTCTCCTGAACATATCTGGAGAACTTCAGGAGGACTGCTCCTCTCCTGATATGGCTGTTCACACATGCATCTCACAGCAGGAGACTATCCCTCCCCCCACTCGCTCCAGGTGAATTCTCCTGATTATATCCTGCTGCGTTCTCACATCAGCTCACTCTGACTTTCTGCAGAATAAACACGAGGAGGCTGGAGGAGAAACTCTGGGTGAAGAGAGAAACATTCTGCTGAACTTCCAAACTCCATTCGATCTGCAGAGTCCCTCTGCACCTTTAAGAAAAAGCTAAAGACCAGCTCTTTCATGAATACCTACTAACTTAATGATGATGGTCTCCATATTATTGATGATGATGATGGTAATGACGATGGTTTTTGTTTGATAACAACAACTTATAAGATTGTTTCTATACTGATTAGAGCTCTCAAGAACTGCCGTCAATGTTGTGCTTTGCCTCTGTGCAATACCTGTCAGCACCTGTGTGTCCAATCGTTTGCTCTTACTGACATTGTTCCCTTTTTTCTAGATCCTTGCTTGTGTTGTTCTTACTCTCTGATGTACGTCTCTCTGGATAAAAGCGTTTGCTAAGTGAATTGTAGAATTGTGTTCAAACATGACGCTCAGCATGAAAATATCAGAATAGTTTGTGCGAGTGTGAAAGCACGATGACACGGTGATCATCAGCATCGAAGCAAAAAGATTAAAAGTGATGGTAAAGTGTCATTTAGACACCAGAACATGTAAATATAAAGCCCCCTCTTTCTGTGAAGTCTGTACCTTCTTCCTTCCTTGGAGGCAGTTTGCAGGCCGTCCTGCACATGTTCACAAAGGAGTTGAAGTATCTCTCCAAGCTCTCGTCCGTCTTCCTCTCCAGTCGCGCCAGAGCTCGGAACTGAGACCAGTCGAAGATTTTCCTCTCCGGGTCGTACACCACCCCGAACGACGACACGGTGCGGTAGAAGTCTGCCTGTTCCCGACGAGTCCACCTGAGACATTTTGACATTAGAAATATGAAATAAGCGTCTTTTGGAGAACAATTCTTAAAAGTATTTATGATCTTTGTGAAACCTTCTCTCTCAGAGTTTCAAGAAATTTTTAAAAGAAGTGGGAGAATGAAAACAGAGAATTTCACTTTTTAAAAGTCTTAACCTCACTATTTCTGGAGGAAGGTAATCTTAACAGTTTTTAAGAGAATGCAGGGTTTAGAAACGGACAAAAATCTTGGTGGATCAGATCAGAAAGAATCAGCGGTAAAATAAATCCCATTAGGCCGATGTGCTGATTTAAAAACTTGTCGTCAGTATTTATCTGCGGTTTGTAGATTTCTTCCTACCTTCTCTGCCACTCCAGAAACAGCGGGTCGGGCTCGGTGGCGACCACGGTGCACCTCCTCAGCTCCTCCCCGAGCTGCCACGGCAGCGGCCCCCCCGCGTGATGACTGTGTGCGGCTCCGCCTCCTCCCATCCCCATGCCGACCAGGCCGTCGTGCAGCAGGAAGTCGTGTCTGAGCAGCGGCTCGCGGCGCAGCGTGAAGCGCTGGTAGGCGGTGATCAGGCGCCGCAAACGCGCCGTCAGGGCGGGGCCAGTGGGCCAGAGGGGGCGGGCCTGGACCACTTGGAGCGCCGCCACACCTGTACCAGTTCCTGTGGTCGTCGTGGTGACCAGTGTGGCATCCTGAGCGCACAAGTCGCCGGATATCTGGCAGTCTGCGGAGGAAGGACAGGTGAGTGAAGCTGCCCCTACAAGGTCACCGTTAAGGTCGATTTTTAAACACGGGTACCAAGAATCACCCGAGTTACACCTGACCTCACAATAACAAGACTTTCTCGCTGTCACGCCACCGATCAGACGCGGAGCGAGGAGGATGAAGGTACACTTAAATACAGGAAATATCTGACAGTTTAACGCGATGACGTCAACAGCGCCCTACTGAAAGATTTTAAACCGGAAGAGCGGCAGAAAGAGAGTGTCCGCCTGCTGCTGCAAACGCTCGCTCCTCATTTGTCACATATGCAAAAAGAAGCCGTCACTCAGAAGAAAACATCAGGTGGACACGGCGCCATAAACAGCCTGTCTTTAGAAAAGCAAACTCTAAATGTTCTTAAAGTATCTGCATGTTGCGAATATAAAAAAAAAAGGAAAAAGGCTCGATGACGAGGTTCTAAAATTGTGGAAGATGTCTCCACACCTCTCCAGAGCGCTTTACAACCATCACATGACCATTAAATGTTCCCACAGAGACGGAGAGAGACGTTCAAACTATCCAAGCTCATTTCACACATCGGCTCACGGCGCTCTGCAGGGGCGGCGACCTCGGATGAAGGCCAGAGCCGTTTGAATGCGAGGCGTCGGGGGAGGGGAAGCTCTCAGAGCAAAGAGGAGGGAGTTATGTCTGATTGTCTGAAGGTCTGACTCATTATAGGAATAAAGAACATGAATACTTATTACTTTATTACTGGAAAAGAAAGCTTAAAGCACCTCAGAGAGCTGCTAATGTCCCGACCTTAAATACGAGCGATGATGATGTGGATCTTTAACGAGAATATCTGAATATCTGACTGTTTACTGAGTTAGATTTATTGATAATAACAGATAACTGATATCTTTATATAAGCACGTTTACACCAAGCTGACAACAAAGAACAAGCTGCGACGAGTTTCTCTCACAGACTGTAACAAAGCCTGAGTGACGACCCTCGTCTGTTCCTGCAGGGGGCGCTGGAGTCCCATCGATGGCGGTCTCCATGCTGGAAATGCTGTCTCAGTCTAACTTTCAGTCAACCTAACGACAGGCTGAGAGCTGGAGCTGAGGCGGGTTTTAAGACTCCTGAAAAACCGTTACATCGCGCCCACCTGTCAATCAGGTCAGCTACACGCCTCATTGTGAATAACTCTTATCCTTCTTCAAATCAAAACAGATGAGTCATCTGCGGGTGGCGGCAGTCTGATATTTTTCACACAAATCGGAAAAACTGGAAGACCCAGGACCCAGCAGGATTTACAAATAGCAGGTTTTTCAAATACCCAGCTGGCCTTTATTTTGACACCAGTGTGCTGTCTTGGTCAAACGACTGTAATGAAGTTTCTTTGTCATGTCGTTTGGAGACGGTGTCTCATGAATCAACTGATCCTCAACACCCTCCGTCCACATGGCCATGAGGTGAGAAAGTGCAGAGTCACATGATTTCTCTCCCTGACTGGTTGATTCTACATGCTGACTCGGCTAAAAAGCCTCCGACGACCCCTACACAGTACCCACACTGCTGTAACCACTCTCTCTGACAGCCCTGATAAGCCCCGCCCCCTACACAGCCAGCCCGTTGTGTGCCTCTCTTGAAGCAGCATGTCTCACCTGGTCCTGTGCTGTCCGGTTTGTCTGAAGTGTCCGTGCTCGAGCAGGTTTCCTCTCCCTGCAGGATGAAACACACAAACATTAAAGAGAAGACGTCTGCATGAACACCACAAATTAAACTTCATTTCTGCAGCTTCAACGTGCACAAGTTTAAGTTTGTAAAACATCGGGTGCAAAAAACAAAAGAGCACTGAAGGGGATGAAGCAAAGCAGAGAACACACTGAAACTTAATATGTTGAACTCCTTGATGAGGATGAATCTCAGTGTTTTCTTTCTTTCTTAGTATTTGCTCTGAAAAGTGACACTTGTCCACCTGTGGAGCGAGGCTGTGTGCATATGGGCGACCAAATAAAATAAGTGGGAGAAAATGGATCGAGCAAATGTAGAGCTCTCGTTGTTGCTTTGCTCGGAGACGAAGAGGAGGTAAAGCCTCCTACTTGATTTGATTGGCTGCTTCGTCTGAAAGTGACATTGACGAGCGCTGAGACTCTACGTCTTGAGCTGAAAAGTTGCATTTTAAGTGCGCCCCAAAAACCGCTAGAAAAGTGTGTTGTGCAGCAGCAGAGATGAGAACGTTTCTGAGCTTTTCTCTCTGAGTCATCGAACCCCGAGTCTTGTTTTTGTGTCAACCGTCAAGTTCTCTCTGTGGACGTGTCGTCACGTTGCTTTGGTGTCATGCAGTGTGTTGTGTTTGTCTGGTGTTAGCTTACAACATAAAAAAGGTACTCTTTCCATGCTGCTTTTGACTTGATACCAACTCGTAACTGTAATGTAAACTCGGGTGTGATGTCATTCTCAGCTCTGACATCAGATCTGAGATAAATGGAACGCTACACTCCAGCCTTAAAAAACGGAGACACGTTTTGCCAGTTTGTCAGAAAACATCAGAAATCTAAAACAAAAGCAAACGTCTCGATCAAAAACGAATAAAAGAAGCCGCTAAAAAGAGTTCAGAGATGAACTTTCTGATCACTTGTTTGTTGTTGTTTTAAAATGCATCATTGACTCTACAGTCGAGTTTTTATGGGACTTCAGAGCCTCACAGATCCATGAAAAGGATCTGATACTAAAGAAAGACTTCCCAAAGGAATGATTCACTAAATGAGGCTCTTAATCCAAAGAGATCGCAGCAAGGCTGTCAAGAACGGGTCCATCGAGGTCCGGATGTGACTCAGGATGTGACCTCAGTATGTGCACTCAGTATGTGACCTCAGGATGTGACCACAGGATGTGACCTTAGGATGTGACCTCAGTATGTGCACTCAGGATGTGACCTCAGGATATGAACTCAGGATGTGACCTCAGGATGTGACCTCAGGATGTGACCTCAGTATGTGCACTCAGGATGTGACCTCAGGATATGAACTCAGGATGTGACCTCAGGATGTGACCTCAGTATGTGACCTCAGGATGAGACCTCAGGATATGAACTCAGGATGTGACCTCAGGATGTGACCTCAGGATGTGACCTCAGGATGTGAACTCAGGATGTGACCTCAGGATGTGACCTCAGGATGTGACCTCAGGATGTGACCTCAGGATATGAACTCAGGATGTGACCTGAGGATGTGACCTCAGGATGTGACCTCAGGATGTGACCTCAGGATGTGACCTCAGGATATGAACTCAGGATGTGACCTCAGGATGTGACCTCAGTATGTGAGACCTCTGGATGTGACCTCAGGATGTGACCTCAGGATGTGACCTCAGTATGTGACCTCAGGATGTAACCTCAGTATGTGACCTCAGGATGTAACCTCAGTATGTGATCTCAGGATGTGACCTCAGTATGTGACCTCAGGATATGAACTCAGGATGTGACCTCAGGATGTGACCTCATTATGTGACCTCAGTATGTGAGACCTCAGTATGTGACCTCAGTATGTGACCTCAGTATGTGACCTCAGGATGTGACCTCAGGATGTGACCTCAGGATGTGACCTCAGGATGTGACCTCAGGATGTGACCTCAGGATGTGACCTCACCTTGCTGCTCTCGTCTCGGTCCTCCCCTCCGTCAGCTTTGCTCTCTGCTTCGTCCTTCGTCTCCTCCGGTTTGCAAACACTGGAAAGAGAAACAAAAGGGAGGGAAGTAAACCGGGCACCGAGTTGTAAGAGCTCTAAACAAACCGGACTGGCAATTCTTTTAGAAGACTTTGAGTCTAAATGTAAAAACTTTAAAGCTTCAGAAACACCGACTTTGTCTTCCACACGATCTGCGCAGAGCGGTGATATCTTTGGTGAAGTTTCCGCAACATCTCTAAAGAGCTGTCTGTCTGTGAGCACAGACTCATCCCCTAAAGTTTTCTTCTTCTGCGTATCAAGCAGAGGTCACACTCACATGCAGTCTGCACGCTCAGCTGGGAACAGCTCCAGGTCGAACCAGTGACAAAACGAGTGACGGCTTCAATTTCCTCCAGGAGGACGATCAAAGCATCCTGAGAGCTCATCTTCATCGCTCCGCAGCAGCCAGGAAACCCGTTTCACACACCGCTTCCCTCGGGCTCTCGGTCAATTCTTCCTTTCTGGATTTTTAAATATCATACAGGTTCTTCTTGCAGCACTTGTTAAAGCAAAGAAAGTGACCTGTGTGGTTTCAATTCGCAGCTCTTGTGAGGGAATGAGCGTCCAGCTGCTCAGAGCTCGGCAGAAGGTTACGGCAAAATTTAAACACTTTGCAGAAACGACACCTGCAGCTGCAACGATGTTTCAGAGAAGAGAAGAAGAAATCAAAGATGGAAGTGAGCACCTGACGCCTGAATGTTGCATGCTGGATGTAGAGGGTGAACACTTGAGCAGCGTTTCCATCCTGGCAGAGGAGTTTTACTGCGACAATTAAAAACACGAGAGAGCACGGCACAGCGGGAGCTCCACATAAACAACACAGCCAGACATGCACACACACACACAACGCTCCCCCGCTGGATCAGCTGATCCTGTCTCTCCTCTGTAACACCTCTGCTCACCTCAGAAGACGGTACAGAGGGGGGGGTCATGCCCCCCATTAAGTCTCCACAACATTCAGATGGAAGGAGAAACGTCACAGGGGCGTAAATATCACGGATTGAAATGGCGGTCTGTTTGTGTTGTGGGTGCGTGTGTGTGTGTGTGTGTGTGTGTGTGTGTGTGTGTGTGTGTGTGTGTGTGTGTGTGTGTGTGTGTGTGTGTGTGTGCAGGTGTTGGCGTTCACTCTACCTGTCTGCAAGGTCTGCAGCCCCCTCCCCTCCTCCCTGTTCAGCAGACAGAGCGGTGACGTCGGGCATCCCCACTCTCTCCAGGAAACACAGGTCTGCATCGGCTCGCATGGCGTTGTAGCGCTCGTAACCTGTACGAGGACACACACACACACACACAATTAAAACTGGTGGCTATAACGCACTTCATATACACATAAAAAACAGATGCATTTAAATTACGACTCTCCACCGCGGCGAGTCAAATCATTTCATATCATTAATGTTTTCATCCCGTCAGTAAAGCGTGAAGCTGTTTGTCTCCAGCAGCTCTCACCGTGTTTGTGGACTCCGATCAGTAGAGACTTGTCGGCGTCTGCGTCCCACCACGACGCCGGGATCTCGATGTAGTCGATGTCGGGGAGTGACACCTCCAGTTTACTGTCAACACACACACACACAAAGGGTGGAGTCAGGACTCTGAAGTCACTAGCAGACAAACATCCAGCCAGTCCACTACAGACCTGCAGGCATCTTTATTTCAATCGCTAGATTTTCAGTTTAATCCAACAGGAAGACAAAAGCATCCAATCAATCAAGAAGTCACAACATTTATCTGACTCTGCTCCTTTGGAGCCTCATGAGCCTGAAATGATCTTTGAGTTGTGTAACCTTTGACCTCTCTGGTCAGAAGTTAACCACGAGATGTCGTTACTATTAAAAGTCTCATCATGTGTCTTCCTTTATTAGATTTGATTTTACAGTCAGTACGTTTTTTTTTTTTACCTTTAAAAGGATACTTCACCCATTTGCATTAAGCTTTGTATCATTAGAAACCTGGTAGTATTTTTGAATGGTCGTGCATCCCGCCCTCATTTTCCCCTGAGATGGGAAATCTTTGTATTTCTGAGTCTGAAAAGGAGCTTCCACAGTGATGCAAAAATCTTCATTTTGGGTCATTGGAAGCTGTTGCCGTTAGCGGGGTGAAACTACAACGCTAGTTCCTCATATTTTCGACTACTGAAGCTACAGACCAATCACAGATCAGTGGGTGGGAACTCACTCCCAGAATCCAAACTTAACGTCCACCGAATTGCTTGCAAGCTATGCTAACAGGCTCTATGGAGAAAGCTGATAATGGCGAAAAAATATAAATATAGCGGCGAGACGGCTGCGGTGCTGTGCATTCTGGGATTTGGTGTCTTTCATCCACATGAGCCAAAAAGACACTTTCTGCCTTTTCTCGGCCAAGAAGTCACCAACTTCAAATTTATTTCACATTTCTACTACATATATGACCCAATGTCAATACAGATTCATGTTTCAACAGGTGAAGTATCCCTTTAAAGTGTTTTTTTTGTCCCCTATCTAGCCAATGAGGAGCTACGCCTCACTTAGACATTTTTGGTTTAATTATTAGGGCTAAATCATCAATCAATCATCAAGAGAAGAAACTGCATGAAGTCGCTGTCCCATACCTGGCAGGAACTCCCTCCATAGACTGATTAGCAGCTTCACCTAAAACCTCCACCTTCAGGTAGTACAGCATCCTGACCCTCAGCAGCACCCTGAGGAGAGAAGGAGGATCGTAAGATTCATGACGAGGCGCAGTGAGAGGCCACGTCCTGACCCTGTTCAGCGACTGTTTTATTTCTGCGTTTTAACGTCCGGCTCGGTCCTGTTAAAGGCTTTACATGTAAGTGTGAAAAATCGCATATTAAGCTTTTAAAGGAAACACGCTGAGTAAGGAGGAAACTGACTTGTTGCAGTGTTGTTTCAGGTGTTTCTTGTAGCTCTCGTCCTGCAGAACGACCTCCGGGTTACAGTGGACCAGCCAGTCGGCGTTCTTCAGCTCGGGAACATTCTGCTGGTTCTTCAGCTTCTTCCCCTTACGGCCACGAGGGACCGGCGCCGACAGACCTGACGGGAGAGATGGAGAGACGTGGTTAACGACTTCGTCATGATGGCCAACCCGCTAAGGTAATCAGTTTCTAGGAATCTTATGAACTCAAAGTGATGTGCCAAAAAGCTGAAAGGGAGGCTTTTCATTTCATAAAACGTTACAACTTCCAGCACCCACGCCATCGCCCTGGTCGGGTCAGAAAACGACGAGTCTGAAACGTTTTAGCGTTAAATAGGACGTCTTACAAACGGCGAAGCCTGCAGGTCAGCAGTACAAGACTTAATCAGCTGCTATGAGAAAAACCGTTGATATCTGTTCAGTTGCATTGTGGGTAATGTATGCACAGGAGGACTGCGTAGAACAGGAGCGCATCTCTCCCTCTGTAGACGACTAAAGCGTCAATGCTGACTGAAGTGCTCGTGCTGCGACCTCCAGCAGTTTTCGGGGTTCTTGAGGTTTACAGTGAGGGTAAGATGAAGCGTGAGATCGACAGGCGGATTGGCTCAGCGTCGGCTGTAATGCGGGCGTTGTACTGATCCGTCGTGGTGAAGAGGGAGCAGAGACTGAAGGCAAAGCTCTCGATTTACCGCTCGATTGTCGTTCTAACCCTCACCTGTGGTCACGATCTTTGGATAGTGACTTAACGAAGAAGATCGGGGATACAAGTGTCTGAAATGAGTTTCCTCTGGAGGGAGTCTGGGCTCAGACTTAGAGAGGGGGGGAGGAGCTCAGACATTCAGGGGGAGCTCGGAGTAGAGCCGCTACTCCTTCACAGCAGGAGCCTGTTGAGGGAAACACAAGTTTTTCGCTTTTCCGCACTGAGCCCTCCCGGCCATAGAGGCGAATCCGCAAGCCGGAGAAACCGTCCACCCGAACACCGGACACGAGACCGGCAGGCGGGGGCCCTCCGATGGCGGATCACGCTTGCCAATCTGATTCGGATCCACCTGGACGCCTTTTCAGGGCACGCCTAACTTGGAGGAGACCCCGGGGTAGACCCAGATCATGCTGCGGGGATTATATATCCTGTCTCGCCTGAGATCCCCTCCCCTGAGGAAATGTTGCTGCTGAGATGGAAGTCTGGGTTGACTTATCTTCATCTGCTGCCACCACGACCCGACCTCTGATAAGCCGCTGAGAATGGATGGAATAATGGGTTGTAATTGTAGTGCAGGTTACGTGTGAAAGTCTAACCCGAGTGGTTGAGCAGCGCCTGGTCCTGGCCCTCTTTGGTGGGTGTGATCAGATCCCAGATGAAGCTCTTGATCTTGTCGTCTCCTTTGTAGTGTTTCAGACAATAAACCAGCAGAGCCCTAAACAACAACAACAACAACAACAACAACAAATCATTAACATTCTGCTTTTCACACTGACCTCATGCACGGCTGGACCAAAATGATTAGTCCAGTCCGTCTGCAGGATGAGACGCAATCAACTTTAAAAATGCTTGTTTATTGAATGGAGTTTGGTTGACTAATTTCTAAAGTCTTTGTCAACCATTGAACACATCTACTGAAGTGACATCCTGTTTTTTATAATGATATTCCTGTCGCTGTTTCTTAAGTTTCCAGATTTGTGATTCATTAATCACAAAGTTAATGATGTGAATCTCGTTTTTCTTACCTACAGATCGCCTCCATGTCTCTCTCTGCAAGGTGCCATTTAAAGCGGCCGTGGTTCAGGATGTCCTTCCACCGACCCCACCTGGACGGACACAGAGAGATATGAACAGGAAATATAGGCACAGAACTGACAGCTGAAACACCTGATTATAAGAATCTAATAACAAAAAGAAGTTTGCTCAGCCGTCGGTCACCGCACTCCTCAGCTGTCAGTACAAACATGCAGACATACATTTTAAGGTCCAGTCAGTGAGATGTGTAGTGAGTGAAATGATAAAGTGAGCTGGCGAAACACTGAAGCTTCAGTGTCCACCTCATGGCAACTTGCGTGAGCATCGACTCTAGAGAGGAGGGGGCGGGGGGAGACAGCTCTCTACAATGTTTTGAATTTAGACTGCAGTACCCGTTTAAAACACTAGGGGTCAGAGTTACATACTGCTCCTTTAAGATTCAAGCTGCAAGACATCGAGGATATACGTTTTCTACTATTTAGAAACGACTGAGAGTTTCTTATGATGTGTTTATTAACTTGTTACTCGGCCGTCCAAGGAAAAACAACTGTCAAGCAGCGAGCAGAGGGGAGTATTATTAGGCCAAAACAATCTCTTTTAATGTCTGCTTCTAAGGAAATGTTCTTCACGTTAGATAGAAAAATAAAATATTTTTCAGTTACTTTCTGCACATATAACTGAACATTTTTAGGGGGTCAGGGGTGTACATCCCAGCCAGAGAAGAAGAAGAAGAATGTGTTAAGTACCCAAAGATCAGCAGGTTCTTTTCCACCCTGAAGCACTCGGCTCGGAGGTACCGCCTGCTGCGCTCGCCAAGCCGCCGAGTCCGACACGGCCGTTCCTCCGAGTCGCTGTCCAGCTCCGAGAACTCCATCAGCTCGTCGTCCTCGAACGAGTTGTAGTGACGAGTCTGCTTCCTGACCCGGGGCGTGTCGATCACCAGAGACTCCTGAAGCAGAGAGGAGGAGAACAGAAGAAGCAGGTGAGATAGCAGAGAAACACGTCTGTGCACAGAGGGAGTCGATGATTGAGGATTAAAGGCACGAGGCATGGCACACACACACACACACACACACACACACACACACACACACACACACACACACACACACACACACACACACACACACACACACACACACACACACACACACACACACACACACACACACACACACACACACACACACACACACACACACACACACACACACACACACACACACACACACACACACACACACACACACACACACACACACACACACACACACGACAGCAGCCGCGATCGGTGTGCAATCTGCTTCATTCATTAAGGCGCTCCATCTGCTCCAAGCGGGGAAGGAGAGAAAGGAAAGTGGGAGACGAGAACGAGGGAAAAGGGAAGCGTAAAAAAAAATGACAGGAAGCAGGAAAGAGAGAGAGTAAGGAAGAAGAAATATGAAAAGAAAAGATGCGCTGCTCGTCAACAGGCAAGGCAGGCGACTGCTTGGTGCCTCCGAGGGCTCACAAACTTAAACCAAAGCAATGTGCACATTTTGAGATGACAGTAGGAAACCTCCCTAAGGAGCCCGGTCTGACAGCACTCACTCTCCTCGCCCTGCTGAGCGTTGCAGCATTATCGCTGTGAAAACCAAAGTTCATCAATGAAAACAACAAAGAACAATGAAGAGGAATGATCCGTTTACGGGAGAGAAAGAAGAGGATGAGGAGTCCTCTGGCAGACATGATGGGGATGGACACTGGTTGGAGGACCCCAACAGACTCTAGAATCTCCACTGCGTTCAAGATGTTTCTGTGTAGACGGGGTTCGTGTAACGTTTGGTTTTTCGCCAGTTTCTCCTCCGTGTGATGTCATCGTGCGACACTGTCACTTCAGTTTACATGAGATTAGGGCGATGGCAGACGTAACCAAACTAGCGCTGGTGCTAACATTGCTAACTGGACTTTTTACATGCTCACACACACAGTTACTCTCCCACTATGTTGACGAGCAGAGACGCCTGATTGGACGACAGGAGGTCACTACTGATTCAGACAACACTCCCACCACATAAACCCTGCCCCCAACGTCAGCGGTTTGGACGAGACCCAGTCGGACTACTTTGAAAATAGGTGAGCAAATGCTCTCATGTCATGGACACAGGAAGAGTTGGCACAAAAGTTGTTGACTTGGCGTTCTCATGACAGCCAGAACAGTGTTATTTTGTGTTTTCATGTGGACCAAGATGTTTTTGAGAATTACGCGCGTGTGGATGGGATTCTCCTTTTCAACAGAGGATGAAAAACCTTGATTTAAAAAACATACCCGCCTCCGTGTGGACTCGGCCTCAGAAGGCGGGAAACAGGGATACATGCAAAATGACTAACAAAAGACAAAGAGAAAGTCTTCCAGAAAAAGTGATGAAAACTGTAAAAGAGAGGGTAAAGGGCAGAACGAGATGTTTCCCTCATCCTCAGTTTTACCCTCCTTTCCTCGCTGCCCTTGTTTTCTCTGTTTCCACGTTCTGAGCTCGTTTTAACTCCCTTCCTTCCTTCATCTTTCCGTCTGCTAACTCAGCTTGGATCCTTTTTCCTTTCCTGTCCATATGTCGCTCTCGTTCTCCTCCTCTTACCTTCTTCTTACCTGAGCAGGGAGACCACATCCTGCTCTCTGGTTCAGGTTTCACCTCACTATCGTGTCTCTCTCGTCTTTTAAGACTTGTTCCTTCCCTCCTCTCCTGCTTCCTTTCTTAAATCTCATCTTTCTACATTTCTTCCTACCTTCTCAGATTTGGAGTCGATCTCCACCTCCGCGATCTTCGCCCACTTCTGCCAGAAGTTGGGGTCGTCCAGAGAAATGTCCGTTCTGTTCCCAGAGGAGACAAAACTGGCCTGAAGAGAGAAGAGCAGAGAGACACAGTTAGTTAGGCCACGGAGAACAGCTGATGGCCAGCTGATTTTATTCAAAGCATCCTATTGGTTAATCACACTCATGCCGCCTAATTCAAAACTCGGTCAACAGCAGGGAAGCCTGTGGGCGACAACTCCGTGGGAACTGGGTGACCGAGGGAAACCGGCGTCCAGAGACAAGTTGTTACCGACAAGGGCTCGTGGACAGATACTTTATGTCCATTCATCCATTATCTTCACCACTTTTCCAGTTCAGGGTTGCGGGCAGGCTGGAGCCGATCCCAGCTGTCATAGGACGAGGGGCGGGGTTACACCCTGGACTGTCATCAGCCAATCACAGAGCTGACATATGGAGACAGACAACCAGCCACACTCACACCTACGGACAATTTAGAGTCAGCAGTTAACCTAACGAGCATGTCTTTGGACTGTGGGAGGAAGCCGGAGTACCCGGAGAGAACCCACACATGCACGGGGAGAACATGTAAACTCCACACAGAGAGACTCCTCTTAGACGGGGATTCAAACCATGAACCGCCTCGCTGTGAGGGGACAGCGCTAACCACTGCACAACCCTGCAGCCCGGATACTTTTGTATCTCTTTCTAAATGTTTAAGGAACCGTACCTTGGCAAACGTGGAGCCTTTCCCTTCAGACTGGATGGTGATGGTCTGAGTGCGTCTCTGCAGGATCTGATCGATGTCCTCCTCGCAGAACTTGGAACCCTCGTCTTCCTCATCCATCAGAGCTCCGTACGCTCCTTTCTTCAACAAATCCTCCAACTCCAGCTTGGACAGCTGCTGAACCTGCAACAAACACAATCACAGCACAGGTTAAAGATTATACTCTTATAACTCCTGATTAGAAGAAGTGCACATATGTGAGAGTATCTCATAAGGAGTGGTCTCTGACCCCGTTGAGGCTTCCTTTGCGGTTGATGTCCTGCAAGACGGCTTTGTCCAGCCCGAGCTTCAAGCTGGCTTTGTCGAACATTTCCCTCTCATACGAGTTCCTGGTGATCAGCCTGTACACCTTCACCGCTTTGCTCTGACCAATCCGGTGACAGCGGGCCTGGGCCTGGGGAAGACAGAAAATACAGGAAATAAATCAGCAGTTCATCTCGGGTTTTAAAGATCTCATTTATCCAGCTGCTGGGTTTGTTTTGGTTTAATGCTGGCGGTCAAGTCCAACATCGACTGGATCAAAAAGTTGCTCAGTCTTCCTAACAGATTGTTACGTAATGTTTCATCAGTTAATGTACCATGTGATGAGCCAAAAGATTAGGAAGCTGTATCATTCAGGGGTCAAAAGACGAGGAATTCAAATTAAATCGAGTAAAAGCATGCACCGCCCTTCTCATCCTCATCTCAGGCTATTAACATCATCTGTCTGTGTATTCAAAAACTTGCTTCGTGCTCACCTGCAGGTCGTTCTGAGGGTTCCAGTCCGAGTCGAAGATGATGCAGGTGTCTGCAGCCGTCAGGTTGATCCCCAAACCTCCGGCTCTGGTGCACAGCAGGAACACAAAGCGGTCCGAATCCGGCTTACAGAACCTGTCGATGGCTGCCTGCCGCATGTTCCCCCGCACACGGCCGTCAATGCGCTCGTAGGTGTAGCTGCAGGAAACATGCACATCAATGTCAGAGGTAATAAATGCATCCTTTAAGCCAAATGTTGCTTCACTTTTCCTCTCTTTGCCCTCCTTTCCTGCCATTTCCAACAAACTTTAATTTTTATTTTTTCTCCCCACTCACGTTCTTGAGACAAAAAGACAATACACAAACAACATTCCAAAACATTTTTTAAAAACGTTCTGAATGGGAATATTATAACTAAATTTGACTATATAAAACCCTGACATAACGGTGCCCCGTGCGAGGCTCTAAAACAAAAAACAGCTTTATTGCACTGTTAATGCACAGTAATCTTTTAATCCTAAAGGGATTCTTCTGAAGAAAATTCTCTTTTCCAAGGAAGATTTAATTTTGGTTTGTTGTTTAAGCAAAGCAGACATCAAGCTGTGGCATAGTTGTGTCGTATGTTGTTGGTTAATGGTTAAAGTAATAACAGTTTGTACCCCAACAGACTCTACAAATGCTAAAGAACACTGAGAGGCTGACTCATTACTAAACAAATAAGGATTAGCCTCAAGAATTGTGTTATTCAGCTTTCCGTCATGTTTTAGTGTTGATGAAATACCCAAAAGTCACAACAAATTAAAATGATTAAATTTCAACACTTAAGAGTCCTGCTATCATCCACTCCGGAGGTGATGATTCAGCCTCCTCACCGTCTCTGGATGAGGTAGTCCTCCAGGATATCCAGGCAGCGGACCATCTGGGAGAAGACGAGGACTTTGTGTCCCCCCGCCAGCAGTTTGGGCAGCAGCTTGTCGATCAGCACCAGTTTCCCCGCCGCCTGGATCATCGCCTGCAGCTGGAAATCCAGAGCGTCGGGACTATGGCACTTCCTGAAGCTCTCCAGAATCTTCTCTTCCGCTCCTGAGAGACAAGACGAAACGAGGAGGATTAAAACTCATCCTCAGTGTCCTCAAGTACAGAAAGTGTGTGCTGCAGTTATCTTAACTTCTTTGTTTAGACTGTCTGCAGTTAGTGTGTGTGTGTGTGTGTGTGTGTGTGTGTGTGTGTGTGTGTGTGTGTGCATGCATGTGTGTGTGTGCGAGTGCGTGTGTGTGTACCTGTGATCAGGTAGGGGTGGTTGCAGCACTTGCGGAGCTCCATCATGGTGTTGATGAGGTTGGGCATGTTGTGCTGGTTGGCTCCTTTCGACAGGAAGGAGAAGTTCTTCTCTAAGATGGCTCGGTAATATTTTTTCTGGATGTTCGTCAGCTCCACCTGCACGGGAGAAAGAAGTCGAAACTTTGATTATGTTTTAATTATGCACATGTTTTGTCTTTGTTTCTCCTTCACACAAGTCTTTTCTCCTGCCACTCTCTGTGTGTGTGTGTCTGACCTGACGACAGTGCTGATGTTTGAACTCCGCTACAAGCGGTCAGAACGTGAAAGTCTACCCTTGAATTCTGCGTTTAAGTTGCCTCAGCTCAGCTTTACGCAGAGAGAGAAAGACATGCACTGTTCACACAGTGTACACTGAGTCACAACAGCCAATCCCGTCCCATGCAGCTGCTCCCAATTAATCAGATGATCTTCTGTCATGTTTGATATTTTGATTGTACGACTGCAAAAATTAACACAGCCACAAGCAGATTCCCTGTCTCTGCACAAACAAACGCACAGAGACAGCCACAGCCACAGCCACACACACACACACACACACACACACACACACACACACACACACACACACACACACACACACACACACACACACACACACACACACACACACACACACACACACACACACACACACACACACACACACACACACACACACACACACACACACACACACACACACACACACCTCTATGATGGTTTCTTCTTTGGGCGCCAGGTTTTTCTCCACGTCGTCCTTCAGTCTCCTCAACATCATCGGCTTCAGGATGGCCTGAAGCTTCTTTACCTGTACGGGGAACCATGGCAGGAGGAGGAGGAGGAGGAGGAGGAGGAGGAGGAAGAGGAGGAGGAGCAAGAGCAAGAGGAGGAGGAAGGAGGAGGAGGAGGATGGACAGGGGTGGAAATGAAAGAGTTAGATCTCTTCTTCTATAAAGTTTAAAGGAGTGATATGTAACTCTGTCTCTCTCTCTCTCTCTCTCTGAGGCTTTTCTGTCAACATACCTGCTCCTCCGTTTTCAAGTCTCCAAACTCCTCCAGGAAGGAGCTCTCGGAAGGGAACTGCAGCGGCTCCAGAAAGTTCAGCAGACTGAACAGCTCCTCCACCGAGTTCTGCAGAGGAGTCCCTGTCAGCAGAACCTTGTGTTCCTGTTTCAAAAACAGAGGAGACTTTTTGTTCAACAGAGCCTCCTGCTTGCATTTTATTCAAGCTGATGTAAAAATAATACAAAAACAGACGTGAAAACAGCTGGGAGTACATAACAAGAGAACAACAAATTACATAGAAACCAAAACAAATCTGTATCTATACATGAAAAGCTTTTTGCCAGCTGCAGAGGCGGACACAAAGCGACTCACCAGGTTCATGAGTTTGAGTCCCTCCAGCAGTTTGCAGTTCCTGTTTTTCAGGCGATGAGCCTCGTCAATCACCACGCAGCGCCAGTGCAGCTTCTTCAGCTCGGGACAGTCGGCCATGATCATCTCGAAGGTGGTGATCACGCCATGAAACTTCAGCACCCCCGGGATAGTGTTCCCCTGCAGGCCACAGATAGAGAGAGAGAGAGAGAGAGAGAGAGAGAGAGTGGTGCATTGTTATTATAACGTTAAAAGAGGCTAAAGGAAGGACATCATGCAGCAGCTACAGTGACCCTTCACTGCACGTCTTTCTCCAACGTCTTCATCGAGTTTGTAGAGTGTTGAACAGCTGTTGAGCTGACTCTGAATATTCAGTTCTGCCCAAATCGTTCTTAAGCATGGTACGGGACAACAGGACCCAATGTGAATGCACCCTAAGTGTGTGACATCATTACAGGAAGGAGCACAGACCGTCAGAATATCTCTGATCCTCTGAATGTGATGTGGTGTGTTTGTGAAGAGTGATGTCACAGCTGATTGTGGTTTAAAACAGAAAGCTCTCTCTCTGCAGGGATCCTTTCTGTAACGTCACACACTTAGAATGACAACCGGAGCCTGTCAGGGACAAAAACAACTTTGAATGGACACACTTACACTTCAGTTTTTTACCCGCCAAGTGTTTTGGAAAACAACAACAAACAGTTGTAGCACCAACGTGAGATGAGTCACAGCAGAGCGAGCAGCATTTGGTGAACATTTCATTCCTGCACATCAGTATCCCCATGACGATATGACGTAGTCACCTGAATAGATAAAAGGCTGCTGCCTACACCTTGTACCTTTAAGACCATGTTATTGATGCCTTACCTGTGAGTCTACAGAGTCATTACCTGTGAGTCTCTACAGAGTTGTTACCTGTGAGTCTTTATAGAGTCGTTACCTGTGAGTCTTTATAGAGTCATTACATGTGAGTCTACAGAGTCATTACATGTGATTCTCTACAGATTCATTACATGTCAGTCTCTACAGAGTCATTACATGTGAGTCTACAGAGTCATTACATGTGAGTCTCTACAGAGTCATTACATGTGAGTCTCTACAGAGTCATTACATGTGAGTCTCTACAGAGTCATTACCTGTGAGTCTCTACAGAGTCATTACCTGTGAGTCTCTACAGAGTCGTTGCCTGTTAGTCTCTACAGAGTCATTATCTGTGAGTCTCTACAGAGTCATTATCTGTGAGTCTCTACAGAGTCGTTACCTGTGAGTCTTTATAAAATTGTTACCTGTGAGTCTCTGTAGAACATCTCGTACTGCAGGATCATCTGCCGGCTGATCTGCGAGCCGTGATACACGATGACGTTTAAGTGTGTCCACGTACGAAACTCTCTCTCCCAGTTGGTGATGGTGGACAGGGGGGCGATGATGAGGAAGGGCCCGCGGATCCCCATGCTGAAGATCTCGTACAGGAAGGTGATGGACTGGATCGTTTTTCCCAAACCCATCTCGTCGGCCAGGATGCAGTTTTTCCTACAGAGGGACACAGACAGTTAAACTCCAGTTTAAACCTCATCCAGTCCACCTGTCCAGACCGCCTCTGGTGTGTTTGTGTGTTCGGTCTCACCTGTTGTACCAGTTGAACAGTAACCAGTTCATCCCCTCTAACTGGTATTCTCTGAGCTGGTTTCCATTCCTGTAATCTCTGGAGTGATCCAACTTCTGCCATTTGTCTGGAACAGGACGCTCCTGTGATAAAAAAAACACAAACAAACAAACATCTTAGAGAGATCTTATTCCTTCATCAAGTGGGTTCAGAACCTTTTTATTCCAACAACAATTAACAAACTAAACTCAACGTTTTATACATTTTGACAGTTTTAAATCTGGAGGATTCATCTTCACGAGGAGATTTAATCCACTTGAAGAACGACGAGAGTATCAGGGCTATTTCCCCTGATGAATCCGGAATGAAGAAAATGGGTTGTCAGAATATTTCAGCATTAAGAGAAAGGCTCTGGTCTCTGATCCGGGGGTTTAAATAAACAAATTATGATTTGAGGAATGCAATAGATCAGCTGTGATAAGAGATGATAGTTCAGCTTTTTAAGTGGTTAATTTTCCTACGAAACATGCAGGACAGAAAACACACAGAAAGACTGAAGACCAACAAGAATAAATATCTCTGCACAGACGAGGAGAGGATTGTCGTGCACAGAACTAAAGATGTTTCACGCTGTGAGGGTTTTTAAAATCGTCACCTCACCTCCCAACACAAACAAACAAACCTGATGTTGCAGAGAAGACAGAGATGCACGCAGCTCTCATTGTGTTCGTCTCATTAGCATGGAAACAGAAAACGAGGCCGACATGACAAATCTGAGGTTGTTGTTTGTGGGCAAGAAGCTTGTCTGGTTCCTCAGAGAGCATTTGAGATGAAACATAAAGACAAGACGATGTTGTTCACTTTCCCTTTCTGCCCTGTCTACCAACCTAAACTCTTAATGTTGATGATTAAAGAAGTAAGAGTAAGAGTTTGCATCCAGACGTCTACATCACTACCCATGTCTCAAAAGCTGTTCTTTTACATCTGCACTCCTAAGCACATCTGGATCGTTTCAAGAGGACTGCTCCTGAAACGAGGGTGGTGGCGGTGGTGCAAGGTGGGCAGCTGTGCGATGCAGGTTCGATTCCGTACAACGTGGCTCTGGGACTTTATCATCCCGTGTTTGCATATGGAGGCTAGTTTAAGCTGAGCCGGTGTTCATGTATGTGTTCTCTGTTTCCCTCCTCTCTCTCTCTCTCGCTCTCTCTCTCTGTGTGTCCAAACATTTCAACACTCTTCACCTCCTTTCAATCTCTCCGTCTCCCGGGTCTACTCACCATGTGTCTGAGGTCTGCCGGCAGTTTCTGGATCCCCTCAAACTCCTTGATCTTCTCGGGGTCCAGGTCCTCCTGCAGCTCCCAGGTGGCCTCCTCGTAGGACAGACTGCACCACTTCACAAGGTAGTGCGTCACCTCCTACACACAGACACACAGTTCATGTGTGTGTGTTTGATACACATGACAAGCAGTGTAATAACTGCTTTAAAGCAAAGTAACTGCGCTGTTATTGGACCCACCTCTCCGGTCTCCGTATCCGTGGTAACAGCCACCTCCAGCACCCGGTCCACCTCGATGTAGTCCGGGTTAAATATGTCCTCGTCAGGCTAAAGATGGAGAAGGACGGGTAGACAAAAAAACGATCACTTTGTGAAACAATTATCTGTAAAATACGATGAAAGTTATTCAGGGTATCTGCCAATTTCTAAAAAATGTAAGACTTTTAAGACCCAAACAAAGAAACTTAAATTACATCTTTATAAAAAATTTACATCTTAAGTGGGACTCAGCAGCTTCCTTACAAGTTGCCTCATAACGTTTTAGCCCCTGAGAACTGCTCCTTGTAAGGAGTTTACTTGAACTTGTAATATTTCCAGGCGCCGGTGTGGAAGTGCAAAATGCTGCAGTTCCTCGAGTGTCCACCAGGAATCAGCAGAGAACATAAACAAGAAGGCAGTTCCACAGACTGAAAATGTGAGTGAGTGGCGTCCTGTTACCTCGGTGAACAGGTGTTTCATCTGAGCCTGTTTGGTCCTGAAGCGTTTGATCTTCTGGTGGATTCTGGGATCTTTCTCCAGCTCCTCCAGAGTCGCCCATTTACAGTGAAGGTATGAACTACAGAAACAAAGACAGAAACCAGCACAGGTTTGATCATGCGTGACAAACTATGTGTATCAGACGTTCTCCAGCTCCTCCTGGAGGATTCTGAGACATCCCCAGGCCAGACGGGATCTATAATTCCTTGAGTGAGCTCTGGATCTACCCCGAGGTCTCCTCCCAGTTAGGCGTCCCTGAAAAAAGAAAAAGTGAGGCGTCCAGGAGGATCCTGATCAGAAGCCTGAACCTCCTCGACTTCTTCCTTTAGATGTGAAGGAGTAGCGGCTCTACTCCGAGCTCCTCCTGAACGTCTAAGCTTCTCCCCATCTCTCTAAGGCTGAGCCCAGACACCCTCCAGAGGGAACTCATTTCAGACGCTTGTCGCGATCTTATTCTTTCTGTCACTATCCAAAGATCATGACCACAGGTGAGGGATGGAATGAAGATGGACAATTAAAGCAACAATAGTTAGGGCAGAGTTTCCCCCAGTTTGACCCTTTTTTAGAGGACGTCTCTGCCAGATTTAGGAATATTTATCTGCAGACATTGTTAAAATATCACGAGAACAAGACCTGGACAGCAGTCCAGAAAATGAGCAGAGCGGCATTGAAGGTCCTGTCTTTATCTGCAAGAGGAGTTGTGTGGATTATAAAAACATCTCTGTGGAGGAACGATCGACTAAACAATGCCCAAAGGTAACAAAACAGAAATTAAAATACAAACGAAAGAACAGAAATGATCTATTTTTTTTTACTTTTTTTTATTTTATTTTTTTATTTAAATACTGTAGTACTGTGTTCACTTTCTGTTTGCAATCTTTGCTCTTTGCTGCTGTAACAATGTAAATTTCCCCGTTGTGGGATAAATAAAGGATTATCTTATCTTATCTTATTTTTGAACGAGCAGTAGCCGTGCTTCCGCGTCTGCATTGTTCGTTTTGGACGACGACTGTTGTTTCTGTTCAACACAAAGAAATGAAAAAGTGAGGATGTATCACTCTGTCAGATTTACACTGACTTATTTCTTGAGGTTGAGTGGAGGCGAAAGTTAGCAGAAATGTTGTGACTACGTTTAGAGGCCGACGTTCAGGGACACAAACTATGAGTGCTCAAACTGCAGAGAACATGCTCCATGAGGATGTGACTCATGCAAACAGACATTAACCCTTAAAGCTCCTTGATGTAACTCTACAAGCTGTGCATACATTACATTAAATAAAGTGAGGCGGTTTGATCTGGTCATGTATTATTCATCACTCCTGGGAGTAAATCAGGATGGTAACGATGACGGCACATCAGTGCAGGACCTCACTTAGAGAAACAAAGAGGTGGAAATAAAAACAGGAGAATCCCCAGAGACCCTCAGACTCCGTGAGAGGATCTGTGAGAAGCTCTTCACCGCCTCTGGAGAATAAACCGAGGTTTAAACACAGCTCTTGTGAGATTCAAGATTCAAGATTCAAAAAACATTATCGTCTATCACATTGTGATAGAAAATTACCTTTTGTTGAGGCGTTAAAAGTGTTAACTGAGCAGCTCCAACTACGTCAGGAGGACGCTCCCCCGATGTTTTTATCCATCAGGAGGTCGACTTTAAACACGTCTGAGGCTGAGCGTGTGCACGACGGGAACAAGGACTTCCTGTAGAGTCATGAAGGACTCCTCTTCTTTGATCACGTCATTATTTAAATGCTTTTAACCTTTGCCTTCTCCTGGTCGGAGCAGAGACAAAACGGAACGCCGGCACACTCGATCGGAAAACACTGCATGGTTTAACTCAGTTGCTGATTATTAAAAGGTGTGCAGCGTGAGCGTATTTGATTCGCCAACCTAAACTAGCATCTCCATTATTATGCTATGGAGAAAGATGTACAGACAGCGCAAGTATAAGCAGATATATAAGCTTCACCCTCTCTTCCAAATAAGATCAATTCTGGCTCTAAAAACAGATGGCTGTGCAACAGTTTCAGAGGCTAAAGTCCTCAAAGGTCACATATTCAGCTAAATCCTCTTCCCCATGTTCCTCTAACTCTAACATGTGTCTCTAGTCTGTCTAAAAACCCCCCAATGATGAGTAAAGTCCATCCTCTCCGTTTTCTGCCTGCTCCACTTTTCAGAAAATGTGTGCTCAAACAGGCCGTTTGGAGATTTTCCCTTTATGACATCACAAAGGGTAGTAACCCCTCCCCCAGGTGGGTGACACTCCCACAGCTAGGTGTTTGTTCTGCCCTCTGAGTCTGCACACACTGACCAACAAATATAACGTGTAAGAAATGAAGACAGACTTACAAATTTCTGTACTTGACGTAAAACTCCTCTCTGTCCTCGACTTGTTCCTCTGAAGACGTCTGAGGAGAGAAAAAGGAGGAGATGCAGGACAGAGGATTTAAGAATGAAAAGCAGTTCCAGTTGTTTTTATTAGTGCATGAAAATGTGAGTGAAGGTGTGAATTCTTTCCTCCTCACCTCTTTCTTTGCTGTTCGCACCGACAGAATCTTCTCGATGATGTTGGCCTCGTCTTCAGGAGGCTCCTGAGGGACACAAACACAGACAAGGTGGAGTCATTAGAGACAAACCTAGTAAAGAAGCTTCAATGCTGACAAACTCATCCATTCAAAACCTCTAAAAAAAATAAAAAAAAAACATTTCACACGGCCGTTTTGGACGCCCCTCGGTTTGCCAGATATGTGACCAGTTATCAGGTCAAACCAACAGGTGTTGCAGCGATGGAAGCGGGCAAGAGAACCGGTTCAGATAGAAGTGATGGTACCCGACCTAAAAAGTCTCTGCATGTTTCTAATAAGCTCCACGAGCAGAAACGTGCTCAAACTAGGATCAATATTGGAGATGCTTTTGAAAAATGGAGAGAGGTTAGAACGCAGAAAGGTTTACAGACCGATGCAGAGCTGGCTAAACACTGAAGCTTCAGAGTCCACCACATGGCAACCTGCATGAGCATCAACTCTAAAGAGAAGGGGGCGGGGGGAGACAGCTCTCTACAATGTTTAGAATTTAGACTGCAGTACCCATTTTAAACACTAGGGGTCAGAGTCACATACTGCTCCTTTAATGTTTGGACAGAGCGTCTGTTTTGGCCTCTAAACCTTGAGACGTTAGTATCCTCAAAGCAGCTGCACAGTCAGACTTTACCAAAGCTCGCCGTCTGAATCTTGACTGTAGATTCTCTAACCTGCTAAAAAAACAGAGACTATTCTACACATGGATGTCCCTGAAATAATGTGAGTAATCTTTAAAGATGGTGGTCAGTGTCTTTACCTCGGCCTGCCACGCCAGAGCCGTGGCGTTGAGCGCTGAGATTCGACCGGCTCCAAGAACTGCGATGGTCTCTCCATCATCGTCCACGACCTTAAAGTCCAAATCCTCGTTATACTTCCTCCGCTTCACCTGACGTCCTGAACGCCGCTTCTGCAGAGGGAGAGGAGACGGACAGGAAGTAGAAAGAAGATGAGAAAAGAGGGATTGATGGAAACATGGAGAAGTAGATTAGATTTATTTTACTTCTTTGCTTTTTTTAATTGAATCTCTGAAATAGAAAAGCAGCTGAGTCGTTCAGCGGAGCAGAACACAAGGTTGTTTAGTCCCACAGCTGCTCGCCACTCGTCCTCTATTAAAGCTCTTCTTTAAATCTGTGGACGCTAACAAACATCCTCCACCAATGACCTCTGACCTCTGCAGGATAAACTGGGCTGACGTGGCTGTTTTTTTCTCTCTGTAATGAAATCTCTCAGAGCTACTTTAAATCTGCACAACTTCAATGGGAGGCCCCGTGTCCGCCAAGCAAAGTAAAAGCGCTGAACGTCCGTCCTGTTGCTATGACAACAGTCTGTTGACAACGGCCGCTGTATGAGCGACACTGCTCCGTTACTTTTTACGGCATGTTTTACATTTCAGATCATTTATTTTACTGATCAGACACGGAGCGAGGAGGATGAGGGTACACGATCTGTAGGAGGTAAAACTACGGGAAATACCAAACATTTAGAAAAGAGGGCCCGGTGACGTCAACAGCGCCTTTCTGAAAAGTTGAAAGATTTCCAACTTGAGTGCTCGGAGCGGCTGCACAAAAAAAAAGTGGAGTGCTCGGGAAAAGGACGCTTGGCGCTGCGCTTTCTCTCCAGAGGGCCGCCGTAGCTGCTGCTGCTGTGAACGCTCTCTACTCACTGAAAACAAATGAAAAAAAAAAAGACACTGACGCTCAGAAAAAAATGCCATGTGGACACGGGGCCTTACTACTGTGTTACCTCGTCTCTTGTGGTTATTGTAAACAAACGCATCCTCTGCCAAACCCGTTCATGACTTACTCGTCCAGATTTTAAATCCTTAACATGTTTGAGATAAACCATCTGAGCAGATCGGGGAGGTGGAGATCGGATCTTTATACGACTCGCACTACAAATGAATCAGTGCAGATCATCGGTTCAGAGCAGCCTCGAGGAGGGAACACCCCGAGACTGTCAGGATGTCTAATCAGCGATTATCCTGCAGTCTGAGCCGGGCTTCAGGTTAGAAAGTTATAAGGATAATAAATTCAAAAATGGCTCCACAGCATGAAAATTGTGACAGAATGATGGTTAATGCAGAGTGAACTTAAAGAAACAAACGGCGCCCGTCGTCTCCTCCACTCACAGCGTTATCCAGGGGGTCCTGGCTGTCGTCTCCTCCCATGTTGAGGGTCGACATTGAGGTAGTGTCGTCACTCTCCGCCCCCTCCTGGACAGCCAGCTCCGCGTTTCTCCTCTTCCCCTTCTTCTTCTTCTCCACCGGCGCGGCGCCAGGATCTCTGCGAGGACGGGGAACAGGAAGAGGAGGAGTTATAATCAGCTCTAGTAGCCTGCAGCAGCTTTCTACTCCCTGAGCCAGAGGAACGACTCACAGTGGATTTAAAGAGAGCGGCTGGAGACAGAGAGAGGAAGGAGAGACAAATAACAGCATCCTCACTTCATTTTTTTTATTTCCTGATCAACAAGACAACAGCTGGAAAAGCTCTGAGACCAGCTGCAGGACTGAAGCTCCCTCAGAGCGCCGAGGATGCCACTTTGAAGGATTGGAAACGTGTTAAGGACAGATCAGGTACTGGTGAGTATCACAGACCATAACCCACACACACCATCATGACTGTTTTAAAAAGTCATTTTTTTAGACCAGACAGCTGGAGAGAAACAGGAAAGGTCAGGAGGAGAGAGCGGGGGATGACATGTCGGGTGAGTACCAACGGCCGACAGAGTCTGTACATGGGGCGCACCATAACTGCTAAGCTATCTAGCACCCCTTCACATCAATTTAAACTTTAAAGGTCCAATCAGTGAGATGTGTAGTGAGTGAAATGATAAAGTGATCTTACTATATGATCAGACATTAAGGAAACATGCTATGTTGAAGTGCTGGCTTCTCTGACAACAATGCAGCAGCCAGTATGTCCTCCTTCTAACTTTAGATTCTGCTCCTGAATGCTCTGGATTTGTTTGGACCAGAGAAGGTAGACGCTTTTAAGGCACCCCCACACACGGCCGTTTTGGACGCCCCTCGGTTTGCCAGATATGAGAGCAGTTATCAGGTCAAAGCAACAGGTGTTGCAGCGATGGAAGCGGGCATGAGAACTGGTTCAGATAGAAGTGATTGTACCCGACCTAAAAAGCCTCTGCATGTTTCTAATAAGCTCCACGAGCAGAAACGTGCTCAAACTAGGATCAATATTAGAGATGCTTTTGAAAAATGGAGAGAGGTTAGAACGCAGAAAGGTTTACAGACCGATGCAGAGCTGGATAAACACTGAAGCTTCAGAGTCCACCACATGGTAACCTGCGTGAACATCGACTCTAGAGAGGAGGGGGCGGGGGGAGACAGCTCTCTACAATGTTTAGAATTTAGACTGCAGTACCCATTTTAATAAAAACATATTACTCCTTTAATTAATTTGCATTCTTGTTGTTAAATCTACTTAAAGTTTATTTTCCTACAGACGGTAACGTTGCAGTTGGAGCGTCTTTATCATGCGCGTCGGGAGGATTCTGAAATCAGTCGTAGATTTGATTTGCTTTGATTGCTGTAAAGTGAAACGTAATGAGCATGAAGTCTCCAGAAAACAACAAAGACGTGAAGATTAATTTACTTCATTAAATGAAAGAGAAGAGACGAGGAGGAGGAATAAAGACACTCAGAAAGACGGAAACAAGGATGATCAAACATACACATTAGCTGATGGAAACGCTTCAATCAGCTGCTCAGCACGAGGATGATAAATCATGTCTTTACTAAATAGACTCAGAATATTTTATAGATAGAAACAACAATAATGAAAAAATCATATCATCATAGAATCGAGCTTCCATCTCTTCATTTCGTCTTTTTCTTTTTACAGGATGACTCATTTTTCTGAACTCGATTGTGACCTGAGTTTGAGCTCCTTCACGAGTCTGCAGTCGCTAATTCACCCTAAGTGTGCGTCTGCAAAAACAGTCTCACTCACATCAATGCAGGGGAGTACAAATACATATATTTTTCTCTAACACTAATATGTGTCTCTAGTACGTCTACAAACCCCCCAATGATGAGAAAAGTCCATCCTCTCCATCTTTTCCCTGCTCCACTTTTCAGAAAATATGTGCTCAAACAGGCCATTTGGAGATTTTCCCTTCATGACATCACAAAGGGCAGTAGCCCCTCCCCCAGGTGGGTGACACTCCCACAGCTAGGTGTTTGTTCTGCCCTCTGAGTCTGCCTTCTCACCGTAAACAATAGGACATGGAGCGAGAAAGCCCGAGTACACCCAAGCCCTTCCAGAGAGGGGGCGTGGTCAGACACAGCTCATTTACATATTTAAAGGTACAGACACAGAAACAGTCTGTTCTGAGCAGGGCTGAAATAAGAGGGGTTTATAGGCATGATCAAATACAGGATCACCTGTCAATCAGGTCAGCTACACGCCTTATTATGAATATCTCTTATCCTTCATCAAATCAAAACGGATGTGTCATCAAAACATTCACCCCCTGTACAGTGTGTGTCGATCGAGACATGAGCTAATCAGACCTGTTTGTTTTTTTGAACCAGGCTGTAAACATATTAATCTCTTCTGTAAAAACAGGCTTTTTAGAATGGGTGTGTATGTGACTTCCTGTGCTTCTGCAGCCAGCCTCTAATGGACACTGGAGGAACTGCAGGATTTTACACTTCAGCATCGGCTTCCTGGAGGTTGCTGATACAGACACAGCTAAAACTTCTCTTTTCTGTCTGCTGTAATCTGAACAAACTGTGACCCGACACTGAACCCGACCTGCAGCTGAACCTCAGCCAGATCTCTCTCTCTCCTCTCCCTCATTGGCCTCTGTTGCTTTTCATCCCTCCTCTTCCGCCTTCATCTATTTTATCCCCCCCCCCTCTCTCTCTCTTATTGACATCCTTTCTCTCTCCGTCTGCTGCTGACTTCACATCATGACTCATCTTTTATTTCTCATTCTCACTTTATTTCTAACCTCTTTCCCTTGTTCTCCTCTTCCACTCATCTGATCATCCCCCTCCACATCTTTCTTCACTCTCTTTTCTCTCCTCCAAAATTTAAAATCCAATATTTTCAAACTTTAACTTCCCTCTGCAGTCTTTGTGGATTCACCCTGAGACGTCACCACACGACTATTCTCCTTATTTTACCACTTTTAGACCTAAAGCCGCCTGATTCTGCCGTCAGGAAAGTCCCTTATTTCAGCCTCTCTGCCTGCTGCTGTCTTTTTAAGCCCCCCCCCCATGTGCCCACTCTCCTCTGATTGGCCAGCTCTGTTTGCAGCTGTAGGGTTATTTCAGTGAGCTTCAGAGTGGGTTTGTGCTACAACTTTGCTCCATGCTTTGCTCTGATATATCCAGAGGTGCTGCTTTTCAAGAGGTAGGGCAGCGGAGGGCCCCAGACCAGCGAGGGGGCCCCAGACCAGCGAGGGGGCCCCTGAGGGCTGACAAACTTAAAAACACAGCAGTGGCTCAAAATGTGCACATAGGAGACATCCCTAACAGGTTAAGTGCTGCCTGCTTTATTGCTGTGAAAAGAAAATTTGTCAATGGAAGTCAACGAGGAGAGGAGGAAGCGTCGGGACCCTGGCAGATGTGATGGTGATCAACACTGGTCGTAGGGTCACCCATTACATTTTCACAGCAGACCCTAGAGTCACCCCTGGATACGTCATGGATACGTCCTGGATACATTCTGCCAGATCCTGAGCAAACATTCAGTCCAGACTCGTGCAAAAATTATGTTCTGCAACAATCGACCGACTTTTTTTTAAATACATTAAAGGTAGAAGGAGAGAAATATTAAAGGTGCCTGGCTGCATCGCTTCTGAACACAAACTCCACCAGCCTCTGACTTTTGTATTTAAAAAAAAAAGAGGCGTAAACACCTCTCAGCGTCGTCTGACCGTGGAGACGTACATGATGCAAAGAGAACACCTGCACAGTCACACTGCATCAGTAAATGCTTTAAGTGCAACTCAGGTATCAAGACGTTTATGGAACTTTAAATCCTCCAGATTGCGACTAACTAACTTCTGCTTTGGTTTATCTGTTTAAGACTTTTCTGATACCGTTAAGCTGTTCTTCTGCAGGATGAAAACATAAAAACAATAACACAGCTAGTGAGTAAAGAAGATCGTGTTTCAGTCAACATGTTTCTGAGCCTCAATCTTTCCTCTGACTCTCTCTGAATACATGCAGGGACAAAGACCCAACAAAGGGTCATTCTGACAGTTCAGACGGAGAGCCGACAGAGAGGACCTGTGTGAAAACAGAATCCATGAGTCATCTTAAATATCATGTGCAAGTTAGGAGTGTGTGTTTATATCGTTTAGGATCATATCCTGATTGTTCTTTAAATGAGGTCTGCATGGTGCTGTAGTGGTTAGCTCTGTCCACTCACAGCGAGGAGTTTCCTGGTTTGAATCCCCGTCTGACAGGAGTCTCTCTGTGTGGAGTTTGCATGTTCTCCCTGTGCATGTGTGGGTTCTCTCTGGGTACTCCTGCTTCCTCCCACAGTTCAAAGACATGCTCGTTAGGTTCACTGCTGACTCTAAATTGTCCGTAGGTGTGAATGTGAGTGTGGCTGGTTGTCTGTCTCTATATGTCAGCCCTGTGAATGGCTGGTGATCAGTCCAGAGTGAAACCCCGCCTCTCGACCAATGACAGCTGGGATCGGCTCCAGAGAGATCACATGAAGTGTTCATGCTCACAACAAGCTAAGCTAGCAGCGCTGCCTGCATGGCTGACGTTCAAACGAGTAAACAAACAAACAAACAGCAGACGCTTCAGTTCACCTTCTCTCCTCTCTGGATGCAGACGTTTAAAATATCCCTCACCGACAATAAAACAAAAGCACAGCCTGAAAATGAAAAGTGATGAATGTGACTGAGCGACCCAGAGAAGGAGAAGGAGAAGAAGAAGAAGAAGAAGAAGAAGAAGAAGAGCATCCTTTGACAGTTTCATCGAACTCCTCTTCAGGGAGCAGCTCATGTCTCCTCTCTCTCTTTAGAGTGTCAGAGTGTTATCTCACCTGGGTTTGCGGCCTCTCTGTTTAGGCGCTGAGGGGGCTGGCCTCTTGCTGTTGGCCGGGCCATGGTTCTTTTTGTGGGGCTGGACCGAGACTTTAGTGTGGAGACCCGGAGGAGGAGCAGGAGGAGGAGGTGCTGTGGGAGGACAAAGGCGGGAAATCTGTGAGTGAGGCGATGCTAAAGAATCTGTGGTGACACGTTTCATGTGACTTCAGACGTTATTAACCTGGACCTGATAATAAGGCATGACATCATCCATTCAGACGTCTTCACACTCACACAAAACATCCTGATATTTTCCTGTGATCGCTGCACGACCATAGCCTGTCTGCACGCCACCTCTACCATCTCCGTGCTCTAATGAACCTGCTGCATTATGTTTCCCCCCTCCTGTCTGACAGGGATAGTCTCCTCTGTGAGGTGTATGTGTGAACAGATCAGGAGGATTTCAGATGAGCATATGTGAAAACAGCTTTATTGTTCTTATTGATTTCATGTCTCTATTTTCCTGATGTTCTTTTTATTAAACACGATTAATTATTTATTGAACGTGTTATTGAAGCGTTGCTTTCTCGCATGTCACCCCCCCCCTCTCTCTCTCTCTCTCTCTCCCTCTACTGACCTGCCTAATGAAGGCAAACCAAACGATGCTCACACACACACACACATCCTCATCTTTAATTAAAACCAACCGTCACATCGTAATCAGATAAATTTATGCCGTCATGTCTGACCATGAATTAAAGACGTTACAGAACACACACACACACACACACACACACACACACACACACACACACACACACACACACACACACACACACACACACACACACACACACACACACACACACACACACACACACACACACACACACACACACACACACACACACACACACACACACACACACACACACACACACACACACACACACACACACACACACACAGTGGTTTTTGTGTGTGCGTACCTTGATTCGTCGGCAGAGGAGGGAGGACTTTCACTTTGGGTTTCCTCCCTCGTTTCCCGGGTACCTTAACGGGCACCTGAGCGGGGCCGGGCGCCGCTCTCCCCCCTGACACATTCCTCAGCTCTGTCCTGCTCTCCTTCCTCCCCTCCTTCACTTTTGTCCTTCTCTCCTTCCTCTCCTTCCCTTCCTTAGGCTCCTTGCCCCTCCTCAGAGTGACCGTCGTCGCCTCCTTCTCCTCTCTCCGTTTCTTTGGTTTGCTGCTCTCCCTCTCTCTCTCCCCCGCCTCCACTCCTCGCTCTCTCTTGTCCTTTTTCCTCCGTTTCTTCTTCACCCTTCCTCCCCCTCCTCCTCCTCCTCCATCGTCCTCCTCGCTCAGGGAGGAAGGAGGTCTGGGGGCTCCTCCTCCTCCGGCGTGCTTAGCGGCGTGGACCCCGGACGCAGTCGCGCAGTGATTGGACGCCGCCGTGCTGCCTAAAGGGGTGAGGAGGCGGAGCTGGTCCTTGGAGCCCACAACCAGGTGACCCCGTGGGATTGTGGGAACTGTGGTTTGTGCGTTGCTGTTTTGGTCCAACGAGGAGGAGGCGGCGGCTGCAGAGGAGGGCGGAGGAGGCGTGTGCTTCAGGAGACCCGTGAACACCTGGAAGAGAAAAACAGAAAAACAGAATGAGTGATATGAACATCTGCCTCCATGTGACCTAAACCCCCCCAGCAGCAGCTCAGTAAAGGTGTTTCACAATAAGGCGCGATCGTTTTGTACCGTGCTCGAGCATGATTGGCCCCTCCCCCCTCCCCCCGCTGGTCCGCGTTCACATTAGTAACATCGCTCCGTACCCAAGAAACACTTGAATATGTACACAGTCTGATACAGCAGGGGGCAGTATGCACATTGTTGGTTTGCAAATTCGTAACCATGGCAACCACTGGCAGTGGAACTAACTGTGGATGTTATTTTTTAAGATGGCAACAACGTACCCTCTTCCTACTTCCAGATCTACCGTGCAGCTCAGAGGACGAAACGCGCCCGTGCTGCACGGTTATGACGGTTTCTGAAGTGACAGGAGGCGTTTAAGAATGACGTCATATAGCGGTACGTTTGTGTTCACTCTAATCAAATAACCCGGGTCCCTGATGAGAAACCACCCTAAAGCCCTCAAGAGAGTTTAGAACAGATATAACTGCCCCGGCTGAGTGTGACATTTAACTTCCTGTTAACCAGAAAAAAGCCCGCTAAAAAGATTAAGATTAACTTTATTAAATTTCTGTTTTTACACTCTGTAAGTCATGCAACACACACATAGGCTGAAATATACACATGCAGAAACAGGATCCTATGGACATGCACTAATGGAGAGATGTCAGCGTGACGGAGCTGCTTGAGCTGATGGTGGAGGTGGAGGGGGGGAGGGTTCAGAGCGTTGTTGCTGAAGAAGACGCAGAGACGACTGACACCAAACACTGTCAGCCGAATGTCACTGTTCTGAGGTCAGAGGTCAGCTTTTAGACATCAGCTTTAATCACACCAGCACCTCAGTCAGCTGAGCATCACTCTGCACATGAGCAGATTAATCATCAGGAAACTGATTTGTAGCTGAAAAAAAGCAGAAGTGCAATCCATCCGTAACATCTGCTACTGTGAGAGGATTCGATCTGAACGTTTTTCAACATGTGCCTGAACAAAAACCTGCTTTGAAAACTGATTCTGCTTCTGTGGACGAGCAGCCTGGGGAGATTTCAGGGGCGGACGGAAACCTTCTGGAACTTCACAGGAGTGCAGATCGTCTGTGACATTTCTGTTTGCAGCGTCTCTCCCTGGAGCACCAAACCTCCCCTGAGCCCCTAACATAAACATGGCCGCTCTGCAGCTCCTCCTCACTCCACCAGGAGACTCCTGCAGCTCCTCCTCGCTCCACCAGGAGAGTCCCGCAGCTCCTCCTCACTCCACCAGGAGAGTCCCGCAGCTCCTCCTCACTCCACCAGGAGACTCCTGCAGCTCCTCCTCACTCCACCAGGAGACTCCCGCAGCTCCTCCTCACTCCACCAGGAGACTCCTGCAGCTCCACCAGGAGACTCCTGCAGCTCCTCCTCGCTCCACCAGGAGAGTCCCGCAGCTCCTCCTCGCTCCACCAGGAGAGTCCCGCAGCTCCTCCTCACTCCACCAGGAGACTCCTGCAGCTCCACCAGGAGACTCCTGCAGCTCCTCCTCGCTCCACCAGGAGAGTCCCGCAGCTCCTCCTCGCTCCACCAGGAGAGTCCCGCAGCTCCTCCTCGCTCCACCAGGAGACTCCCGCAGCTCCTCCTCGCTCCACCAGGAGACTCCCGCAGCTCCTCCTCACTCCACCAGGAGAGTCCCGCAGCTCCTCCTCACTCCACCAGTAGACTCCTGCAGCTCCTCATCGCTCCACCAGGAGACTCCTGCAGCTCCTCGCTCCACCAGGAGACTCCTGCAGCTCCTCATCGCTCCACCAGGAGACTCCCGCAGCTCCTCACTCCACCAGGAGACTCCTGCAGCTCCTCGCTCCACCAGGAGACTCTCACAGTTCCTCACTCCACCAGGAGACTCCTGCAGCTCCTCCTCACTCCACCAGGAGAGTCCCGCAGCTCCTCCTCACTCCACCAGTAGACTCCTGCAGCTCCTCATCGCTCCACCAGGAGACTCCTGCAGCTCCTCGCTCCATCAGGAGACTCTCACAGTTCCTCACTCCACCAGGAAACTCCTGCAGCTCCTCACTCCACCAGGAGACTCCCGCAGCTCCTCACTCCACCAGGAAACTCCTGCAGCTCCTCGCTCCACCAGGAAACTCCTGCAGCTCCTCGCTCCACCAGGAGACTCTCGCAGTTCCTCACTCCACCAGGAGACTCCCGCAGCTCCTCACTCCACCAGGAGACTCTCGCAGTTCCTCGCTCCACCAGGAGACTCCTGCAGCTCCTCGCTCCACCAGGAGACTCCTGCAGCTCCTCGCTCCACCAGGAGACTCCCGCAGCTCCTCACTCCACCAGGAGACTCTCGCAGTTCCTCGCTCCACCAGGAGACTCCCGCAGAAATCTGGATATCTGATTTTCACACCAGCTTAGAGACATACGGCGGTGAAACAGAGCTTAAACATAACGTTCCAGATATTATAATGAGCGTCTGCTGTCTGCAGAAACACTTACAAACATGAATATTCATGACCAGTAGGTGGACCTCAGGGTCAGCTGAGCCTGTGTGCAAGCAGCATCATCCATTTAAGTGTGAAAAGCAGAGAAGCTTCAATGTGTGTTCATGGTTTTATGTCACGTACAGCCTGACGAGGTTAAATACAGCTCCTAATGACTCCGTTGCACTTTTAATCTGACGCTTATCGACCTTTTCACCCACTGCAGGCAACAGGAGGAACAGAATGAAGTCGTATTTCATCACTTTGTCTCTTCTGTTACAGAGAGATATGGGAGTGTAGAGACAGATCCTCCTGCAGACGTCTGACTCAACCTCGCAGTTTGTGACGCTTCACCGAGTATTCAAATCAGAGCAGAATGCAAAACA